>NW_014556930.1:0-4948 GCF_001313825.1 Dinoponera quadriceps | reverse complement strand
GGGCCGAGAAGATGTGAACGACGAAGAGCGTGCCGGACGCCCGAGCACGTCAACAACAGACGAAAACATTGATGAAGTGAAGAAAATAGTATTGGCCAATCGTCGAATCACCGTTAGAGAAGTTGCTGAGGACCTAAACATATCGATTGGCTCGTGCCATTCGATTTTTACTAATGATTTGGGCATGAGACGGGTCGCTGCGAAATTTGTACCAACGCCCCTGCTCACACGTCGTTGCTTGTGCGCGAATTTTTGGCCAAAAACAACACACTAATGATGCCGCAGCCACCGTATTTCCCAGACCTGTGACTTTTTCTTGTTCCCGAAACTGAAGAGGCACATGAAAGGACGACGCTACGCTACGATTGAGGAGATAAAGACGGCATCGAAGGAGGAGCTGAACAAGATCACAAAAAATGATTTTTTGAAGTGCTTCAAGGATTGGAAAAAACGTTGGCACAAGTGTATAATATATGATGGGGATTACTTTGAAGGAGACAAAATAGATATTCATGAATAAATAAATAATTTTTGAAAAAACACAAAATTCGCGATACTTTTTGAACAGACCTCGTAAGGTATGATTGGTTTCTTCTACTGGTAGATGACAATGACGATATAAGAGGGGTATATCAGTTATTATTCCCTACAATTTCAGAAGTATGAATAGTGGCCTGAATATATTCGTATAATTTTTAACCCGAGATTTATTCGTAAAAAAAAAGGTAATTTTGCGAGTGTCGAAAAGTTCCGAAAATGTGCAGAATTGACAAGAGGCTAAAGAGAGTGCGTTAATTATTTTATTCGAGAAAATATTCGGCGACTCGTAGTGAAACGAACGTATGCGTCGTTGCTGTAAAAGTCCTTGTTGGATCGAAACTGGTCGGTACGGTCAAGTTCGGATACCGAATGCCTACAAATGCAAGACGAAGATCGTGAATACGCTGATCTTTTTTATTCCGCTGTATGAGAATGAAGTATCGGTATCGATAGCAGCTAACCGAAACGGCTAAGGAGCTCACCCCATTTTCCGGATCGTCGTTTGGGTGACAGCTAGATTTTTGCTCGTTGCTTGTATTACGTGGCAGTTACGTCCTGGAAGAGAACGCAACGATCACACTCGCAAACGCGAGTCCCGAACATACCTGTATGGCGGTGGCACAGGTCAGAGACCAGAAGAGTCCCTTTACTCCGACACGAGCATACGCAGGGTGGTCTTATTTTAGGTCAGGGTACTGAAACCTTTTACCTGGGATGGGACCGCGAGCGGAATAATTGGGGAAAAGGTAGTGAGTGCGCGATGGTGAAAAAAATAGAATGACAAATGATTAAACTAATAACCTTAACATTTATTAACAAAAGTGCGGATTTTACAATGTTTGATAAAGAAGAAATTACGCACGGCGAGGTATTACAGAATTAATTGTGTATGTGTGGTGTAGCGAGAGAATCTTGAGGGAAGGGTAAAGTAGGGGTAGATGGTTCGGACAGGGGAACAGTAGAATCAGATGGGGACGGAGATGAGTCTGGGGTTAGCGAGTCAGGTGTCGGGGAACGCAACGGTGGGATGGGGTAACCTGGTGGTGAAACTGAAGACGAAGTCCAGTAGTACGGTGACCGATAATAATCGCAATAGGGTATCTCGCCAGAAGGGCTTGGTGGTTGATAATCGGGATCTGGCGAATAGGAAGAGGCGAGAGGGGAACGGGGAGGTGTCGACGAGATATTCTCGTCTGAAAGGTTTGGTAGTGGAATATTTTCGGCTGGGAATAGAATTTCAGAGAAGGCCCTGAATTGAGCTACTAGCGCATCGTCGCTAGCCTTGATCAGATCTTGGTTTTCTATTGCGAAGGGTTCGGCCCTATCGTCTTCATGTAGAGTAATCACTATAGTATGGCAGGGTATTAATAAATGAAGAAACCGAAGCTAATGAGGACGAGAATAAATGATGCTGAGTACTTACTCGTTGATTGATTCGTGATGTGTGAATATTTTCGGATCTCGGAGCCTAGCTGGCGTGTCGTACCTTGGGTCGTCTGAGTGGTAGTTGCACTGGTTAATTTGATATATTGCGCGATTCTGATATTTGGATTGATTATCAGAATATTGAAAATGTATATATTTAGAAAAATCCCAAGTTATATTCCGTCGCGAATTTCACGAACTGGCGGTACTTAGAGAGATCTGGAAAAAAACCGAAGTGGTAGGCGCGATGTGAAAATACACAGAAACCGACAAAAAGAGAGCGCACGAATGTATACGAGTGTGGAATAAAAAAGTGAAAGGGGCTTATATAGGGAAGATTTTCTGGGGGAGGTAGATGACGATTGCCAATGAGGAGAGTTTTCGTGGAAAGCGGAAAACGGATATGGAAGATTAGAAAAGAATAAGATCACGGATGCGTTGAGAGACACATGACGCATTTGGGTAGCGTATAATTACATCCTCTTTATGATAGCACTTACCCAAATCCGCCTATTTCCTGGTAATTAAAAGAAATTTGTTGTTCCCAATGTACCCAGGATGCAATGAGACTATGCGCCTTACGTGAAGGCGGATGAGATGACAAATACATTGGGAAACCCACGGCGCGTCATACGGCGAGCCATCGTAATCTTATCCCTTTTACGATAACGCTTGCCCGACGTTTGTCTGCCTCCCAATTATATATATAAAAAAAAAGGAATCCGTACTTCCTGGAGTACCCAGGACGTAACACTTGCTCGCTATCGCTTGTTCATTCGAAGACTCAGATCGCTCTCTGTTGATCGAGACGAATTGCTCCAGTTTTATATTCAATTGATACAGAGATAGTGCAATCGAACGTTTGTTTACCACTCACTATCACGTGCCGACGAGTTATAAATCATGCGGATTTCGTCTGTTTATGTGGCGCGGAGCGTCATGTACGGCCCGACAAATCGTCGGTTGGCCTATTTTAGTGACGGTACTGTAGATCTGTTCGTTTTCGCTGCACCGCTGAACTAGTGCAATAAGTTGAAGCGAGACAAGTATACGTTTTCTCACTTTAACTTATTGCACTAGTTCAGCGGTACAGCGAAAACGAACAGACCTATAGTCGTTAGGGACTTGAATGGTTCTGTCACACTTTCGGCAATTTACTGCCCACCTAAATTTAACAATTAGGAAGAAAATTACAAAACGGTATTTGAACTACTTGGGTCGCGCTTCATTGGAGGCGGAGATTTTAATGTCAAGTATACACATTGGGTGTTTAAGCTAACTACACCAAAAGGGCGCGAGCTGTACTAAGCGATTAACTGAACTTCAAAGTAATCTGTACTGGACAACCCACTTACTGGCCAGCAGACAAAAATAGAGTTCCTGATCTCATTGACTTTGTGGTTGTCATGGGCGTCTCCAACCGATATACAGATTGTAAAGATAACTTTAACTTGTCGTCTGACCATATTCCTGTTCTAATTACCTTGAGCAGCCAAGTTTTACCTAAAGAGTATCCCTGCAGATTCCACAATAAGAGGACAGACTGGAACTTATTCCGCGAACTTGTATCAACCACTCTAAACATTGATATACTCGCAGATAATAACAATAAACTAATGGAGGCAGTACAGCACTTTAACGATTGTGTGCAGCAGGCTGCTTGGAAAGCTACTTCTAGGCCTGCTGGGACTAGTTGTATTTATGAATACTCACAGAATATTAGGGCAAAAATCGTGGCAGAGAACAAAATGTCCGAAAACAACAAAAAATAACTAAAACGTTACGCTATTTCTTCTTCCCTCCTTCTTTGGCAAGGCTGCGGTAGGTTCTGATACTCGACGGCAGGACTTTAGGCGTCCGGTTGCTGAGAAACAGGCCATCCATCGGCCACTAGGAATGCAGATCTGATATCGTCGAAACACGGCGTCGCGAAATAAAATACGTGTTTTACGTGTCCCGGCTCGATTTCGATAGTGGTTGGAAGCGACAGTTCAGGGCTGAAGGATCGCAGAGGTTTGGACACGATCTGGAGTGTAGATGGTGGCACCAGTGCGGACGGCTTTAATAGCAGAACTGATGTCATTGCTGCCAAAGTTGGTAGCGGGACTGATATCGGTGTCCCCGACGGTGTTCTCGATACGAGCGGTGATTGTATTGTGGACAACTCTTATGGCTGAGGATTCTGGCGTGTCCAGTCTTTCTTCTATAGTGGAGGTGGTGGCACAGTAAAGAAGATGGCATTCTTCGCAGTTTGCTGCGTATCGGACCGCTGGATGCGCGTGACGGTTTTGATGGACAAAACTTTTCGTGATGATAGTGGAAGCCCGTTCAAATAGCGAGTCCTATTCCTCGTCGTCGAATATCATCAGATCGACCTATAGCATTTCTTGAATCGCCACTGAAAAACGCTCGCTAAAGTCCATTTTGCTCAGTTTGGAGATCCGGGGCAAGTGTCTCACGATTTTTCAGAGCAAACTTATATTTAGTTCGCGACGCTGGTGTGTCGCTTATAATAGTGCTTGTTTGGTTGTTCTGTTATATGCTAGACGTATCCTTCATATTGTTATTGACAGGATCGTCGCTTCCGACCGGAAATTTGAGATTTGGTTTTAAATCTCATATATGTATATGTCATTCCATTCGCCACAACGATCTCTTAAGTCGACAATAACCGGTGAAATGACATGTTTAGCCTCCAACGATGTATTTCGCCATTAATTTTGCGTTGAACGCTTTTGCTTTCATGGATAGTAAATTTTTTCCATACGATGTGTGACTGATTCGGGTTTTCCACGGGCGACGATGCAGATCATAGTACTTTGCTTGTCGTTGGAAGACGCGGACGACATTAATTCTCACTAAAATGATTAGGGTCTATAAGAGCAAGCGCAGATTGTAAGTACGCAAATTTGAACACTTTAATTTAATTAAACCTTAAACTTTAATTTAATGAAAGTGTTCAAATTTGCGTACTTATAACCTG
>NW_014556929.1:330-576 GCF_001313825.1 Dinoponera quadriceps | reverse complement strand
ATCTGGTGAGCAACGGATTTTTCAAACTCGGGCAAACTTTTCGCCGCACTCTGTACTAGGGGAGTCCAATACTTTTCGATGACCCTGTATATGAAACATAGTGTATTCTTCATAAGATAGATGTCAATGGGTTTGAAACCTGCATTACGAAAGTATAAGTAACCTGAATAATCTCATAAATCTCATGTGGAATGACAACGAATGAGGTAAAAATAACAATTCCTACTTAGACAAAATAGAAGCAGA
>NW_014556929.1:0-242 GCF_001313825.1 Dinoponera quadriceps | reverse complement strand
CTTTGCGCAAACGTGTATGACATTATAATGTTGAATGACTGTCTTGTGAAAACCTTTGGAAATATCAAGAAAGTATTGTTAATTGTGGGTCTCCTTTAGTGAGATTACAATTTGTAGTAAATATCTCATAGAAAAATTCACATCTATTTGTATGTACTGCACCACATTTGTATTATAAATTTTACCGACACAAGCAATTTACTCTCATCATTTGAATATTAAAGCAAATAAAACATTACGTA
>NW_014556928.1:0-1093 GCF_001313825.1 Dinoponera quadriceps | reverse complement strand
ATCGAACCTCGTCGGGGACGGAGGGGAGACGATCCGCGGATGCCGTGAATGCGGGGGTTCACGCGAACCTAGGGAGTGGAAGTGAGAGGGGGGGGGGAGAAAGGGAGCACGCCCGTACGAACGGACGTGGCCTTTTTTCGTTGAAAGAGCGAAAAATGAGGATTCCGTGCGCGGAGGCGGAGTTATTGAATATCAAAGTTTCGAAATTCCGTGGTGTCAGCAAAATTCACTCGAAAACATAATTTATAAGTAACATCGATTCTGGGCCGGGTGGGATTCGAGCCGGGGGAGGGGTATGAGTACAGGGAGACGACGGCGGGTCATCCGACTAAGGGTGAAAAAGCAGAAGGGTGGAAGTCGGGAGTCGGGCTCGAAATGGCAGGGGTGGAATCGCGCTTGTGTAAGGGGGCCGCCGCCGGGGGTGGCAGACGGGAGAGGCGAACGAGGCCGGGATCATTCGTCTCCCTGAGCCGGAAGTTAGGCTGAGCCCCGACTCGAGGACTAAGTTTGGTCAGAGTCCAAGTCGCTAAAAGAAAGAAAATTTCAGAAAATACGGAGGAGACGCGCGTACGTCGCGAGCCATTGGAGAAATTTAGCGGCGGTATAGCGTTGCGGCTGGCCCCGCAAACTCGCGAAACTCTTTTAAACGAACTAACGTCGGCACCCGTCGCCCACGGAATGTCCTTCTGCAGGGACAAGGAGAAGTCCCCGAACGTGAACACGGGCTCTAAGATAGAGAGAGAGAGAGAGAGAGAGGGAGAGAGAGACAGAGAGCGAGAAAGAAAGAGGGAGAGAGGAAGGCAAAAAGAGAAAGGTCGAGGATGGAAGGATGTCGTACAGGATGGGCTTGCATCGTACTGCCGCAATACCGGGCGCCACCAAGAAAATGCTCTCCCGGCGGCAGGAAGAGATCCCGCGAAGATGCGTCGCTTCTCCAGACGCGGTTTTAATGGCACCGGAAAGTCGGTCTTTGTGATATAAGGTACACGTCCCGCTTAACCCCGACGACGTGCAGACCATGTAATTTCGCTCGGCTCTTAAATCGGTTTGTAAAAAAACACACACAAAGAAAAGGAAGACGAAGTCGCTAACG
>NW_014556927.1:0-2066 GCF_001313825.1 Dinoponera quadriceps | reverse complement strand
AAAAATATTAAGTAAAACAGTAGAAAAGGCGAAGAAGATAACAGAAACAATGACACGGAATGAGTTATAACGGAAACAATGACAAAATGTGTAACGAGAGCAGAGAAAAATGACAAATACAAAAACCATAATATCACAGTAACCGTGTAAATTACTGAACGAAGACCGAAATAATGACGAGTACATTAATAAAAGCAGTAGAAAAAGTAGGAGCAAATAACAAAGAACGAAAGGAAACAAGATATAACCGAAATAAAGTCTAAAACTGTAACGAGAAACATAAAAAATTAACAATGACAGAAAGAGTAACATCACAGGTAGCTTAACAATGACTGTAATGACCGTAAAAATGATGAAAACAATAAGGATAACATTAGAATGAGCGATGAAAATAACAGAAAAATGACAAGAAACGATCTGTTACGGAAATAATGACAAAATATTACATGAGAACCAAGCAAAAACACAATGACATTAAAAGAAATACCATAGAAATCATGACAACGACTGTAACGTGGACCGAAAAAATAAAAAAAGCATATACAAAAACAATAAAGAAAGGGAATAAAAAAGCAGAGACATTGACAAGAAACGAAATGTAACTGAGAAAATGACAAACTCTGAAAAGAAGAAGGTAAAGAATTAACAATGACAAAAGTGGAAACATCACAAGAACCTTGACAATGACTGTAATGTGGACCGAAAAAATGACTAAAACAGTAAGAAAAACAGCACAAAAAGCGAGGAAGATAACAGAAACAATGACAAAATCTGTTACGAGAACAGAGAAAAATATCAATGCCAAAAAGCGTAATATCACAGTAAACATGAAAATGACTGCAACAAGGACCGAAAAAATGACGAGAAAATTAATGAGAACAGTTAAAATGTAGGAAGAAATCAGAAAAATTGACAAGAAACAAGATATAACGGTGACAATGACAAACATGTAATGAGAGACGTGAAAAATTAACAATATCAAAAGAAGTAATATCACATGAACCTTGGCAAAATCTGTAACAAAAGCTGTAAAATGATGAAAGCAATAACAAAAACAGTGGAAAACTGTTAACACCATGAAGACAACAGAAACAATGACAAGAACCGAGGTGTAACGGAGAAAGTGGCAAAATCATTAACGTGAACCATGCAAAACAGCAATTACATTAGCGGAAATACCACAGAACTAATGACAGTAACGAGGACCAAAGAAATAACGAAAACAAATACAAAAACAGTAGAAAAAGGGAGGAAGAAAGCAGAGACATTGGCAAAAAACAAGATAAAGCGCAGAAAATGACAAACACTGAAAAGAGAACAATAAAATATTACAATGACAAAATAGAAACATCACAGAAACTTTGACAATAACTGAAATATGAACAGAGAGAATGACTGCAACAGTAAGAAAAACAGTAGAAAAAGCGAAGAAGATAACAGAAACAATTACAAGCACCGAGATATAACGGAAAAAATGAAAAAATCTGTAACAAGAACAGAGAAATATTATAGTGACAAAAACCGTAATATCACAGGAACAATGACTGCAAAAAGGACCGAAAAAATGGCGAGAACATTATTAAAAACAGTAATAAAAAGTAGGAAGAAAGAAGAAATGATGACACGAAACGAGATATAACGGAAAAAATGACAAAAACTCTTACGAGAAACATGAAAATTAACATTGACAAAAGAAGTAACATCCCAGGAACCCTGATATACGAGGTCTGTTCAAAAAGTATCGCGAATTTTGTGTTTTCGCAAAAATTATTTATTTATTCATGAATATCTNATTTTGTCTCTTTCAAAGTAATCCCCATCAGATATTATACACTTGTGCCAACGTTTTTTCCAATCCTCGAAGCACTTCAAAATATCATTTTTTGTGATTTTGTTCAGCTCCTCCTTCGATGCCGTCTTTATCTCCTCAATCGTAGCATAGCGTTGTCCTTTCATGTGCCTCTTCAGTTTCGGGAACAAGAAAAAGTCACAGGGGGCCAGGTCTGGGGAATCATTAGTGGCTGCGGTATCATTAGTGTGTTGTTTTTGGCCAAAAATTCGCGCAC
>NW_014556926.1:0-448 GCF_001313825.1 Dinoponera quadriceps | reverse complement strand
TCAGGGACTTGATGGTGATAGTAAGATTTTATTTCGACAAAATGGGTCGAACGGTGCCAGTTTTCAAAGAAAATACACCTGGAATTGACTGGGTGAAGCTATTTTTAAAGAGACATCCTGATATCACTCGCAAAACAGGTCGCAACATTCCTCTTAGCCAAGCAGCAGTGAATAAGGATACAATTCGTGATTACTTTCATCACTTGAGGCACGAGTTAGAGGGAGTACCTTCCTGTAACGTTTATAATTATGACGAGACAAACTTTGTCGATGACCCAGGGAACAAAGGATGTGCTGTTTAAACGAGGTACAAAGTATCCCGAAATTGTCCGAAATGCCACAAAGGCATGCACGACAGTAATGATATGTGGGAGTGGTGCCGGGGTCCTGCTACCTGCTGCCTTACGTTATCTACAAGGCAGAGAATGTGTACAACACTTGGACCGAG
>NW_014556925.1:0-517 GCF_001313825.1 Dinoponera quadriceps | reverse complement strand
ATCTCTGATTCCTTTTCGAGGTCGCATTGTCTTCAGACAATATATAAAACAAAAAAGACATAAATATGGTATCAAATTATTTAAATTATGTTCAGGATCGGGATACACGCTCGCCTTCAAAATTTATTGTGGGAAAAAAATAGATAGAGAGAAAACAACGCCTACCAATGTTGTTCTATCATTGTGCAAAAATATATTTGGTAAAGGCCATACAATATGTACCGATAATTGGTACACAAGTATTGAATTAGCCAAAAAGCTAGTTGCTCAAAACACTCATCTGGTTGGAACAATACGATCAAATCGCCGTGGAATTCCAAAAGACCTACTTTCAAAAAAATTAATGCGATATGAATATATCGCTAAGGAAAGCAATGATGGTTTGACAATACTAAAATGGAAGGACAAGCGTGATGTTCTTCTATTATCAACGAAACACTCTAATGAAACTGTGACTATGCAGAGAAAGGGGAATATTGTTACAAAACCGAAGGTTATTGTGGATTATAATGAAGGG
>NW_014556924.1:525192-537672 GCF_001313825.1 Dinoponera quadriceps | reverse complement strand
TATATATATATGATTCAATTTATTCATCATATTTATACAATTTATATTATCATATATATTTATATTATTATTGTATAAATATGATGAATAAATTGAATCATATATATACATATATATATGATTTTATTTATGCGAACGAATGAATTTATTCATCATATTTATACAATTTATATTATCATATATGTACAATTCAATTTATTCTACGATTAAAATAAAAAGTTTGTCTTTTTAAACGGAATCCTGTTATTTAACTTTTGGTAACTTCCCGGTAAAATATGATTATATATGACTATATATAATTATATAAAATTCTATGTAATCATACATAATCATTTCTTCTCGGGAAATTACCAAAAGTTAAAAAACAGGGTGCCGTTTAAAAAAATGTTTTCATTTTAATCGTGGAATAAATTGAATTAATCATCCCAGTATTCATCCTGATCATGTTCATACTGGCCATATTCATTTACCGGTGGTGGCAAATAGTCATAACACTTTGGAAAGCATTCTGGTTCAGGTGGTACCGGGCAGTCAACATGGAAAACAACGTTCATTCCTGCCGCGGTGTGCCAAGCGAAATGACAATGGAAGAACCACCAACCTGCAATTTAACATAGACGTGAGAACGCAGTCCATATGTATACGTGTGTATATATATTCTATAGCTGTATGAACGCTATTAACCTCCATTGTCGGCCACAAAACGTAAGATGACATAACCGCCACTTGGTACAACTACAGTATCTTTAGGAGCGCAGGAGTTATAAATATTATTTTTCAAATTTTCCTGATGTTCTTGCAACACTTTGTTTATATCTTCTGATGATATTTGACTGTTGTCCTGTTTATCAGGGAACGTGCGCGACCGTAATACACAAAAACTATAACCGTGCAGATGAAACGGATGATTTAGTACGTTTATATTGTCTGTGAACACATTACAATTAAAAAATCCTATAATTCAGTACAACAACGATTCACCATTTACATTTTAACGTTATTAAAACTGTTAATTTATATTAATTGTGCGGTTAATTTATAATTGTTAATTTATACTAGTGAACTTTATAGATCGATATTCACACAAGCATATAGTCAAATGTTATATTTAAGATCGTTTTAAGTTCATGTCCAGATGCTTTGTAAACAATGAAGCGACTTTCCACAGTATCCGAAGATGAACTTAATTTTAAATATAATATCTGACCTGTATTTATTCACAGCAACATCTGGCGCTCGACTCTTATTGGCTTTGCCAAATTTTTTCACTTCAAAGTCACTGTTTTCTCAAATATACCCTGTATATTTTTGAAAGTATCATGTACAATAAACGCACACACACATACATACCTATATCAACGAGCATCACATCTACCGTTGCCTTACAAGGAATGTGAAAAACATCGGTACAAGTGCATGGCTGTGTGCATGTAGGCGGCGTGTACGCATTTGGACATATCTTTTCATAATCTATGTGCTGCGAGAGAGGAGGTGAAGGTGGGTCTTTAAACGAAATGTTGTTAATTTGAGCACTTAGATGAGATCCATCGATAGCAACTGAAAAACACATACACAAAAATATATTTATCACAGATTATGTATCACACAAGAATGAACATGTGGTAATCTTTGTCACGTGTTTATCACACGTTTTCTTCATTGTCTCGTTGTGTTTTTAAATTTAACTTTCAATTCAATTCAAATTCAACTTTTTCTTCAATTCGTATATTAAATAATATTTACCGAAGAATTTTTTGTAATCCGGATCTTTCGTACTAAATAGTGAATTCATAGACTGTTGTGATAAACTGTAATTAAAAAAACCGAATAACATTGGTAATGTTATATCCGGTTCTGTATCCAACGGTATTTTGGTGTCGTCGTAGTATGATACTTTTTGTATATCGTCTATGCAGACATTAACATCACAGTTCGAGGCATTCAGAGGATTAATCTGAAATGTTTTACTAAATATTAATATATCTTATCATATGAACGCAGTTTACGAGGGTTGCTCCGAAAGTTTTCGCAAAATCATATAAAAAAAAAACGCACAATTAATTTCTGAAATTGGCTTTATCGCTTCTCAAAATGCTCTCCGTTTACAATTAATAAATACATAACAACACTACTCCCACGTATAAAACCACCGTGCACACGAGGCGACTCCTTTTAGCGATTTTCGAAGCGAACCTCTCCACCTGAGCTCGAGCTTGCTACGGCAATGCTTGCATATTTTTTCATAATGATACCGTCGAATTTATTTATACAAATCGTGCGTAGAGAATAATCAAGGCACTTTCTACCTTTTGTTTTTCTTAATTGTGAATTTAAGAAAATTTCGCTAAATATTTTACTCCGTCTACTGTGTAATTTATTGTAATTATACAGTGTAATTTATTGTAAATTTAGGAACACCCGATATACTTACGACACTCTGAGGTTGAGATATGTTTGAATAATTTGGCCTGGCTGACAGTGATGATGTGGGGCTGCCTTCATAAACGAGGATTCCCAATTGATAAGCTAATGTTTTTTCACATTCACCGAGTCCTCGCACCATAATCCAGTACTGACCCAAGGATTGATTCGCGTTTAGAACAAAATCGTAACGTTCACCTAGGTTCATGGAACATTCATCGATATATCTGGAGTTCAATTTTATTTATCGAGAATAAAAATTGCGCGAGGCTGACATCTTCCTTACGGGAATTTATCACCGCCAAGCTAGTGATCGATAATTTATCTCGAATATTCAAAACTCCGACGTATGATAATCCGATATTCAATAGAAGATTTTATTTTATAGGGTCTCCTAATTAACAACATTTTTGTATCCAGAAAACGTGTCCTGCTATTGGATATCGTCAGTCGTATGTCGGACGTTGGATGCGGTATGAATCCCCCGGTAAGGGCAATGGATATTTTTAGGTCGCTCGCGGAATTGAATGAAACGTCGATTATACATCGAATAGACATTACCTGAAGTACAGATGATACCATCTACAGTTCTAGGCACCATATTTTCGCCATCCGTAGCAATTATCTCCAGTGGATGATTTTGAATTGTAAAAGTGATTGGACAAACTGTACCGCATGCGTTGATAAGGCGGAATCTGTATTTTATTCCACTTCTTACTCTAAATTGCGAAAGTGCAATATTATTGCTCCTATTAGTCGCAGGATCCTATAAAAATCATGAAACATATCAATCTCGAGTACAGCCAAGTCGTAATATATGTTGACAATGCCGAGATATAAGGAATCACAAAGATTTCTTGCCAGAACCTACGTATAGAAGAAATGCCCAAAATATATTATTGGGATTTCATCTTAAAGACATCGCGATATACTTAGGATATCCTTATGATGTATATTGGACATTTCTACTATATGGGAGCATTTCAAAGATTAGTTTTTCGCTTTCGAAATTAACTTAATATAACTCTTATGTAACTGTTATATTATAACAGATTATAACATTATATGTCATTATATAATAGATGTTAGTCATTATATAATAGATGTTACTGATATCCTATGAGCGCGTGATATTACTTAATATTAAGTAATATTCTGAGTGTATTGTTACGCCCGTGTCTTGATGCCCGCGCTTTTAGCGCTCTGAATGTACAGCTGATTCTCTTGACAACGAGTCGTCAACAACAGATGATTAGCATTGACCGATAAACAACGGGTTTAGGAGATTCTCTCTGGGGCGGTCGAATCGCCGCGACGTGCGCATCGGTCTTTCGCGAGAGAGAGAGAGAGAGAGAGAGAGAGAGAGAGAGAGCTTGAGTCTGCGAGTTACGCGTGCTTTCTTGTAAATAGCAAATATATAGTTGAAGTTGTTTCTCACTTAACGTTGTCTCGTTTTATTTCCCCGCGCGAGCGTAACAGTATTTTTAAAATATTAAATGTAATATAAATGTAATAATGCAATAAATATTCTATTGTAATATTTTAATAACATTATTTAATATTAAGGAATATTTCTGGAATATTAAGAGATGGTTATATATCTATCCCTAATGATATTTAAAAAATAATATTATATTCTATTATATTAAAATAATATTATATAATATTATATTATATTCAAAGTTATTGTGATATTGTGATATTATATATTTTCCAATATTCAACTCTACGTACATATATAATATATATAATTATAGTTTTTTTATTTCAAATGTGTCGCAATATCAATTGTTTTATTATATAAGTAAAGTCGAAATATTTTGTGTAAAAATACATTTTATATTTTAAAAAATCATATATTTTTTTTCTATATTATTCTTTTTTTTTAATATTGTAAGAACATTTTTATAATATGCCAAGAATATTATATGAAGTGGATATGTAATATCAACAGAATATTCCTATAATATTATAAGAATATTACTTTAATATTTAATAATATTCATATAATATTCCGCTTATAGGGTAGTGTTTACTAGATTATGAAGTTTGTCAACAAAACGTGATCGATCTCTTTCCTTCTTTTCCGACAATATGTACACGGTCTGTCTAAAAAGTTCCTGGCATTTTCCTGAACAAAGAAGTAGCCCTATCTCTTGAACACCTGTCTTTCAGTATTAACACTCGATTACTCATAAGATTTGTTTCATGTCGTCACTGGCAGTACGAGTGTCTCATGAATCGGTACCTTAATTGTTGATATATGAATATTATGAGATTTTTAATTCTCGATTATTAAATTACTATCGAGGTAAATAATGATTATTGTAATTGAAAATCGCTCTCACCGTCCAATCGCCTCTGCCGTTAATTAAAAAATTTTCCGCGGCTTGTCCTCTAGCCATTTGTTGCCTAAATAGGCCAGGATAACGTTCTGTCGATAATGTATGAAATAAATCGCTGATCACAATTACGTGTTCCGGGACGTCTTCATCGTATAAATACTTTTCGCTATAAGCGAAAAACTCCCATTCAGGTCGATCGCGTATGATTAAAGATCCAAGCTGTCCGTCCATAAGATGCGTAAGTACATGCGAGTGATACCAATGTGTACCCGAGTTATTTGCAACGAAGCTATACCTACAGATAAGCAGGGTAGGTTAACATTGGTAAATGCTAAAAGGGGACTCAAGCTATTAGAAAATTACGGAGTTAACATTAGATGGTAGGTAACTGAGATATGAACGCTGACAATTAACGGACGTGCGAAATCGAGGTGTAATTATGTATTTCCATACAGCGCAACAAAGTTGCAGCAACATTTCAACGCGTAATATTGTTTATTAGCACATAATATTGTTTAATATTAAGGTTTTTACGATGTAGAGAAATGCTTGGTTCAGTTTCGGGTACGGAGAGAATTAACGTCCGAATTATTTATTATACCTTACCTGAAAGTATTGGCTGACAGAATTGGACATTGCGTCAGATGCGGTACACCGTCGGCGTATGGAGTACTTTTTTGAAAAATTCCATGCCAATGTATACACACCTCAGTACCGTCAGCTTCGTTAACTACATCGACAATGATAACATCACCCTTGCAAACCTGACAAATCATTACTCGTTTGTAACTCGGCAATATCAGAATTTCCATACATTATCGTAAGAGAAAGGAATGGCAATGATAAGAAGGGAGCATGAAAGGCACCCCCTTATTAGAAAAGAGTACTGAAGACGTCAAAGCAAAATACCCAGTAAGCACGAAACGTTAAATCAATCTTTTGGAACATTGATTTCACGTGAATTTTATAAACATTTTGACATAATATTTTGTAAATGTTTTCGAGCTGTTATACAACGGCATATATAATTAAAAAATTATCGACGTCTCGCGAAACATTTTCATTAAGAAAAATTCGGTTCCAAATCGACCGAGGAATCTTTCATTAAGAAAATAATGTGACAGAAATGTGAGGCAACCTGTACAATTAATATTGATGGGAAATATATTGCTACTATCATCTTGAATCCATACCTGAATACTCGGGCCTGGTATCATACGATTGATAGATAATACCGTTTTCTCAAATCCATCACCTATAATGCACTGGCATGTTGAATTTATCCTTGAGTCATCCACCGGTGGTTGACATAAATCGCATGCCCTGCATGCAAAAGAAATCTAATGAACAAACCTTTTCAAATCAATATTAGACCCAGCAAACACGAAGTTATAGTTATATAATTGTGAATTGTAATTCTCTACTCAATAATATAACTGTTATAACAAACGCGTTATATATAAATAACAGTTATATTATTAAGTAGGAAATTACAACTAACATTTATACATCCTATAAGCGCATAACATTCCTAAAATATTATATAAATATTATTCAATATTAAAATAATATTCTTATGATATTCTAAAAGTATTATGTAATATTTTGTAATATTGTAGAAATATTCTATTGATGTTATATGTCCACTTTACATAATATTCTTGGTATATTATAAAAATGTTCTTAGAATTAATTAAAATAAAAAAAAAAAATATATATATATATATAATTTTTTGAGTATAAAATGTATTTTTACACAAAATGATTTCGACTTTATTTATATAATAAAACAATTGGTATTGCAATACATTTTAAATAAAAAACTACAATTATATATTATGCATATACGTAGAGTTGAAAAAATTTATAAAAATATATAACGTTACAGTAACATTAAATAATATGATTTTTTAAATATTACTAGGAGTAGACATATAACCATTTATTAATATTCCAGAAATATTACTTAATATTAAATAATATTATACGCTTATAGGATAACCGTTACTTTATGTTCGTTGAGAATAATTAAGCGGCTGTACATCCGATTAACACGCCGTTTCGTACATCGATTAACACGATATAAACAAGCTACTATAAAGAAGAATATTTTCCTTTATTA
The DNA here is from genome assembly GCF_001313825.1 of Dinoponera quadriceps. Classification (NCBI taxonomy): domain Eukaryota; kingdom Metazoa; phylum Arthropoda; class Insecta; order Hymenoptera; family Formicidae; genus Dinoponera; species Dinoponera quadriceps. The sequence goes on along the minus strand of NW_014556924.1, from coordinate 530,784 downwards.
TCACGTGAAATATAAGTTTCGTAACTTCCGACCTGTGTGACTTCCAGGTCCGGTCGTCTCCCCTGCTATTTTCTTGCGTCCATCAAGAGACGCGATAAGTCTCACTTTGGCCAATTTGAAATCGATTTTTCATCAACCAAAATCTCCCGCACGGATTTCTCATTTTCATGAAAAATTTTAAATTATATACTATGCAAGAGTACGTACGCGTTATTCACCGTGTAATATTCGATGACGAATCGATAATAACAATATCTCGGCTCGTCTTCTTCTCCACATGGCCGTGCGCATTCTTCTGGCGTTGACCAGTCACCATTCTCCTCCGTATGCCATATATCACACGTATCTGGATAAGCAGTTGATGATTCTGTTGCTGTTGATGCCGCTACTGACGGATTCGTTGACCACCACCACCAAGCCCACCATGCTATTTTAACATAACGACAGAACTTTTTCACATACGCCCTGCTGGTAAGAAACAAATATAGTTTTATTTGAAAATACTTAAAAATAATAGGTAAAATGGATGCAAGGTAACGAGGGATAAATGAAAAAAAGATGCGTGAAATGATCCGACGTATAAACAGTCTCTTGTAATGTCTCCTCGCAAGAGTGAAACTGAAAATTAAATGTTCATTTTCTCTACGATTTTTCTGTATTATATGGCGACTCGGGAAAAAGAAAGAATCATATGTGAAACTTGCCATATATGAAATTTGACTAGATATAAATCATATATGTCTACAACGAAAAAATACTGTTGTTTACAAATTATACGCAAAATACAATCGAAGTAAATGCTTTGCGGCTACTTGTGCTTTCGACAACACGTGATATCGACATTTAAGTAAATGACCTAACATAATTTTCTTTCGTATATATGATCATATATGAGACCACATATATGGACAAAATTCAGATATGATTTTATATAATTATATATAATCATATATAATAATTTTTTTCCCGGGTTGTACTGCTGTACTGAGTTGTACAATTTTTCAGAAGATTTATTGTTCCGACTTCTGCGCTTAAAATCTTCCTATTTCTATTTAAATTACCAATATCCTTTTCAAATAGATTCTTATTACATGTTATGTGTTCCTTTACCTTTACAAAACTGCACGTTCATACATATCAGAAGCAATAGCACGAACGTCCCTGCGGGTGGCTGCATGTTGCAAAAAAACTGCGAGACTCGCATAGCAGGAAGTGCTGATGTTTTTAAACCCAATTCTGATGCGCCGGTGCTTTTATTTTTTTCGTGATTTTATAAACAACTTGTGTTACCGTGACGTTTTTACCTACTATCGACTTAATTTTCCTGGACTTAATATTCTGCACGCGCAGCTCTTATCAGCTCTGTCGTAAGTCCATAAGTTGGTGTAAAATTTACGTTTTATGTCCAAGACTTCGTTTATTTTACGTAAGTAATAGCTCCATTTTAACTTTTTTCAATGCTTATATTAAGTGTAAAGCTAGTGTAAAACGAATAATTAGCATCATAGCTTTTACGTTTAGGGTACATTGTTAAGATACGATAATAAAAAAAGTACACTCCAAGCGCCCAATCGTAAGTATGCCGTAAAATCTAGCGTTTATGATAATGATCTGCATACGATTATGAAAAGCATGTTGTTATATTTACAATAAAAATTAAAGTGTAACCGGAGAGGTTCATTTTAAAAATACATCAATATTAACTCGGCCAATATTAACATAAAAAAAGTGGAGAAATAATTATATTTCCCATTTTGCACTTTATACATATTTACTGCCATTCTTTTACCAAATTCCAGCTTTTGCTTGATTAGACTACTAGATTTACCAAACTGTCGCGTAGCCGATTTAAAAATATACTCGAAATATATCCGATACTGATTTTGTGATTTGATATATTTATATTGTGTTCTATACAGAAAAAAATGTGTTAAAACGCTATAAGTTGCGTAATATTCCTATAATATTATATGAATATTATCAAATATTAAAATAATAATAAATAATTCTTATAATATTCTAAGAATGTTATNCATGTTGTAAAAAATGTTTTTAGAATATTAAAAAAATAACAATATAGAAAAATATATATAACATTATTTATATAATAAAACAATTGGTATTGCAATACATTTGAAATAAAAAACTACAATTATATAAATAAATAAATAAATATATAAGGTTGAATATTTAAAAATATATAATATTACAATAATATTATCAAATAATATTATTTTTTAAATATTATTAGGAACGGACATATAATCATCTATTAATATTCCAGAAATATTACTTAGTATTAAATAATATTATGCATTTATAAGAAAACGGTTTACTAAAACCTTTGTGCTAATTCAATATAGGGGAAATGTTAAAAAGTATACAAATATTATAGTAAATTAACATATTCCTTATTAACATTTACCTTCTCAAAGTGACAAAATTTTGGTGGACTGTTTCTAACACAAAAATTTTCACTGTATATCTGAATAGAGAAAATATGTGGAGATTTTAACGTTCTAACGGCAAGGTGGATTTTCAACGTATCCAGGGAAGTAAGGTTGGGACCCTATGCTCTGTTTTATTTATTTTTATGTAACCAATGTACAAAATGTGTAAAAAGAAATAAATAATAACTAAATAATAAATATGAAATGTTCCTTAAGGAGAGAAACAGCAGATGCACGTTGTAAAATAAATTAACCGTGAAGTCACATTCAATCCCAATCTTACTGTCAGAAAGTTGAAGCTCCTGGATATTCGCAATGGCTATCCTTTGATGACGTCAGAAGCGAGGAAAATCATGCCAATTTATGTGACAGTATATATGAAAATAAAAAAATATACGCACAAAATAACACTCATAATCGATTCAGTAAAACTTTTGTAAAAATATCAGAACGCTTTCTTTTAAATTGAATAATTAATAAATAACTATAAATTAATGTAACAGAAATCACAAAAAAAGATAAGTTAAAAACGTAAGTTGCATGTTACACTAATTTATGGTTATTTATTAATTATTTAGGATAGAGGAGAGCGTTCAGACATTTTTACAAATGTGTTGAATCGATCACGAATGTTATTTTGTGCGTATATTCTTTTATTTCCACATATATATCATCACATAGATTATCATGATTTTCTTCGCCTCTGACGTCATCAAAGAAGGACAGCTATAGCGAGTATCCTGGAGTCTTAAGGTATTTGCGTCGCAATTGCAGCAAATATATATCTATTATTACGTATGAATTGTACAATCGAATAATTTTACGTTCAAGAATTTCACCGAATCGCTTCAGTTCGAATTCGCCTATTAGGGAGACGTACGATGATGCACGTCTCTTCTTTTGCAGGCACATAAATAAAATTAAATTGATAAAACAACGTTGATAAAATTGGTACCATTACGTTTAAATAGGCATGCATACATTTACACGGAATCAGAAGTTTATACATATGTAAGACCTACGTCACGGTTCAAATACTCTGTAATTAAGGAACACTTTTCCATTATCTAAAATAATTCTTTTCTCCGAAATACCTGTCATTTCGACGTAGACGAATTTTCGAGGAAAAGACGAATTTTCAACGAAGTATTTATCGGCGGCCTTGAGATTACGTTTGCACTTGCAAAAATGTGCTGGCGTTCTGTGCAAGCATAAACAAAAAATTTGAATATCGTAACTCTTAACGACCGCACTCTAAATACAACCAGCGGTTTGATAAAGTTAACTTGAATTTCAAATGCACACACGTATATCCCGCACAATTACTTTCAGGTAAAAATTCGTTTGAACTTTATTACCTGTTAACTCGAGAACATGAATAAGAAAAGGATATATAACTTTCATTCAACGATAGACGATGATAGAACCTCCATATAAGTCCTTCGTTTCTCCCTCTCCCGCGTATTAGAATTCTCTCTATATTGCCGCTCAGTAGACAGTCGAGCTACGCACGCAGCTCAGTCGTATGTATAGCTGATCGTAGGAACATTTACACGTGTGTGTGTGTGTGCGTCGTCTGACAAGCGGAGATTTGACGACTTCGCTACTGTAGACGGGGAACCTTGATTTATACCCAGTCTTACCCTTCCCCCCCCTCCAGGAAAAAAATCTTACATACGGAGGTTCCTATATCAGTACAAGGGAGAAAAACATAAGGACGAAAGAAATGACGGGAAAAAGAGATTGTGATATTAATCCGAAATAAATATCCAGGAAGAAATAATGAGATAATTTTATAGTTTTTATCGTGTATCGAGAGAGATATATAACGCATCGTTCCTGCACCTTCAACCCGGAACGAAATAATTTCCTCGTTGACGATTCAGTTGCGCGTGGCTCTCGCGATTTTCAATATTATTTCATCGAACCGAACATGTAAACGTGTGCCTGTGACATTGAGATTTCCTCGCGTTCGAGACAATCGAATATACACAAATTATATAAATAGCTAGTAAATGCACGAAATCAATGTCTGCGAGGGTGAGCTTTCGATTCTCCTGTACACAATTCATGTCACTTATTCGTCCCGATATTCGGCAGCTACGCATCTTTAGCTGTACATTTTTTTGCATCGCTCGCGCAGTAAAATAATAATTTTACCCAGCGGAAATGTTGATAGTTAAGTTTCGTCGAATAATATCGATATATACGATATATATCATATCATATCGTAAAAACATCCATTCCCGACCTTTAAAAAGTATAAAGATTTACAAAAAACTCCTTATTAACGGTATTCTGTCTACTCTGTATATTCTACCATACACCGCCACACATACACACACATACACACACACAATACTATGCATCTTATTCCTCCAAGAAGAAATATTGACCGGCCCTCTTCTGCTCCAAATCCTGCAAAACGAAAAGTTCATTCAAAAAAGAAATCACGTTCTCGATTGTTGGGACACGAAAATTGCAGAAAAGTATATTGAAATATATGCAGTGTAGCTTCGTTTACTAGTCTTTTCCTCTTCGCACTACTGTTTGTTGTAGCCTCATGTTATTCCAATGAGCGCTCCTTATTACAATATATACTGCATATTAAAACTTTCATTTACTTTCAAAAACTTCGAACATTCAAACTCGGTATTCGAACATCGAAAATTTCGAAAATTTTCTCTCTTTGTAATTGTAAGATATTTAAACCTCCTGGATACTCGCTCTGACTGTCCTTCAATGACGTCAGAAGCGAGGAAAATCATGCCAATTTATATGTGACGGTATAAATAAAAGAATATATACGTACAAAATAACATTTTTACAAGTGTTGTGCTGAATCGATCATGACTGTTATTTCGTATATACCCTATAAACACGTAATATTATTTAATATTAAATAATATTTATAAAATATTAATAAATGATTATATATCCACCCCTAATATTAAAAAAATAATATTATTTAATGTTATTGTAATATTATATATTTTTAAATATTCAACTCTGTGTATGTATATATGTAATTGTAATTTTTTATTTCAAATCTAAATTGCAATACCAATTGTTCAATTATATAAATAAAATCGAAAAAATTTTGTGTAAAAATACGTTTTATACTAAAAAATCGTACATATAT
>NW_014556924.1:501728-525028 GCF_001313825.1 Dinoponera quadriceps | reverse complement strand
TATATATATATATATATATATATATATACATACGTACATGACGGGAAAGAGATAAGAGTATATATATATATATATAATTTTCTTTTTCATATATACTTTTCTATATTATTATTATTTTATTTATTTTTTTAATATTCTAACATTTTTATAATATGCCAAAAATATTATTATATTTTCCTCGTTTCTTACATCAAAGAACGACAGCTTGTATCGAGTATCCAGAGGCCTTACAATATAAAAAAGAACGTTTAAATTTGCTATCTAATTTCAATCTTATTCATAAAGCTGTGCTCCACGAAGCTTCACACTGCGGTCTTCGAAAACATACCTTCGAGACTTCGACTTATTAAAACTCAAGAGTTTGAAGTTCCCTTCGAAGCTTCGAAATTACCGAAGATGAATAGCTCGACTACATATATTATGTGCCGCTTTATACCGAAACTTATTTCACACCAAAGCCTCAAAAAACCGAGCTTATAATGGAGCCCTCTATTGCACTCGAGGAGCGATTGACATCAGCAAAGATTACACGTACCTTCACCGATTGATTCTTGTTGATCCTCGGTCGGAAGTTGTTCGGGTCTCTTCTAAAGGTGATGCCTAACAGCTCCAAAAATCTATTCATGCCATTCAACAAAGACTGAGGACTGTGCGCAACGGTCGCCAGAGACGGCGTGCCGGAAAATACTATCACGCGATCCGCCAGATACGTTGCCATTATAAAATCGTGCTCCACCACGAATCCCGTTTTTTTCGCGTGCAATATAAACCTAAAATACAAATTATTAAAACATCTCGATTCAAATTCAATGCAAATTATTAAACATTCAAAGAGCTCGTTCGTTCCTACTGTCTGATTTTCTTTTTCACTTGTAAAAAAGTACCGACCTTAGAAGTTACAACTTTCCCAACCACTTAAAATTACGCGTCAACATTCGCGCGTCGTCGTCTCTGATCGACTTTTTTGTCTTTACCGATCGAACCAGGTGTCGTATCGCGTACCTTTTGATAACTTTCGCAGCGACCAAACGTTGCTCAGAATCCAAATATGCTGAGGGCTCGTCGATCAGATAAACATCAGCAGGCTTGCCCAAGCAAAGGGCCAAAGCAACACGCTGCAACTCTCCCCCAGAGAGATTTTGCACCTCCTGATCCATGATATCGTCGATCTTCAGGGGTTTCATCACGTCGGTCACGAATTGCGGGTGCACGTACGCGTCTCTGATCTTCTCGTGCAACAGCTGTCTGACGATGCCCTGAGACTTGGGACTTATTTTCTGTGGCTTGTAACTTATATGAAGCTGGGGAATACTCTCTGCGAATGCAACGCGTATTTTGCATTACAGCCGGTGTTTTCAAGTAGAATCGTCATCTCGTTCTTTTCAGACAGACGTGGGAGCGATTTAATTGTAAAAAGAAAAAGTTTAAAATTGTACAAAAATAGTGAGAAGAGTGAAGTTCCTTTCATTCTTGAAAACATAAAAAAATGATGAGTCAACTTTAAAAAAAAATTAGTCTTTTGCAAATAATTTATACATTAAACATTACACTGTTTATTATATCACTCTTCTAAGAGATTAAAAATACTGAACTTATGGTGAAAGTCAATGAAGAGCAAAATTTGAATTTTGAAGAACAAAAAATACACATAACACAGAGTGTCTACTCGAACCCGAAAGAATCTCCGAGATGTTGGAAAAATAAAATCGGTTTTTCTCTTTATATATATTGTGTTGTCGTAGTCATTGGTAGTTTCTATTTTCATTGAATCTTCTATTTTTAAAGAATCTAATCATTGAACATGATTTCTTATGATCGAATTTTCTTCTTTAAAAGACTCGAGTCAAGTAAAAAGTGAAGGAAGTTTTTTTTCTTAAAAGTGAGAAAAATGAGTCGCTCCCATGTTTGATTTTTCATCCGAAAATAACAGAATAATAACACTTATATAGTTACACTCTAGATATATATATATATATGCTTGAATTCACCTGATCCATCATCCGGCGGCAAGTTGCCGGCCAACATTCTAATGAAAGTCGTTTTTCCAGTTCCGTTTTCTCCCAGCAACACGAGTATCTCCGAATCGGTGAACTGGCCCTTCTCGACACACAATTTAAACGAGCCCATAGTCTTCGTCATCGCGGGATACTCGTAGTGATTCATGCGCTTAACCTCTTCCTCGGTGGCGCTCTCCGCCACTTTGAAGACGAGAGACTCCTCGCGGAAACGCAAATTCTCCGTGGGGACGAATCCGTCGAGGAAAATGTTTATCCCTTCTCTCACGGAAAACGGCATAGTGACGACCCCGTACGCCCCAGGCACGCCGTAGAGGCAACAAATGAAATCAGACAGATAGTCCAAGACCGATAAATCGTGCTCCACGACGATTATAAATCTGTCACATTAAGAGACAAATTGTATATATATATATCGAAAGTATAACTGATTAGTCATAACTCAGTGAGCAGAATGTCCAAAATCGACGCATAAAGTGGGGCCTATAATGAGAATTTAAAGCTTGGGGCTTAAAGCATCTATTGTGGACTAGGATTAAGAGTTCTTTAAGAAACATCTATACGACGTTTCTCAAAGAACTCTGAGAGATATCTTGAGGTTGTCTTACGTGTCGTTTCTGGACATTCTGCTCACTGGGAAGCCTTTTGTGCAATGAATACTTACTTGTCAGGATGAATAAGGGATCTGATAGTCACAGCAGCATTGAGACGCTGTTTGACGTCAAGGTATGAAGAGGGCTCGTCGAACATAAAGATATCTCCGTTCTGAATGCATACCATTGCACAAGCGAATCGCTGCAGCTCACCGCCGGAGAGCGCTTCAATACCTCGATCGCGTATATGTAACAGATCTAAAAGAGGTGCACGTAGTTAGTGAAACTGTGTACACACATACGTACGCATACTCGAAAACTGATGGAAATCCAAACGTTTACCGAGCATTTCACAGATTATCATTTGATTCTTGCATTCGTCCTTTTTGTCCAGTAGTTGTTGCACAGTGCCCTTTACCGCTTTAGGAATCTGATCTACATACTGAGGCTTGATAAGCGCTTTCAGATCATCCTCTAAGATCTTGGTGAAATAATTCTGCAATTCGCTGCCCCTGAAGTGACTGAGAATTTCTGTCCAATCTGGCGGGTCCTATTCGAACGAAAAAAAAACCCCTGTATTATTCGGCCTTTAATTATTGACTGATTCAAGTCAATATATTTTTACGTAAATACATAATTTACAGTAGAGAAAGTATTACATACGGAAAACCTGCCCAGGTTTGGTTTTTGTTTGCCGGCTAAAATTTTAAGGGCGGTCGATTTACCAATTCCATTAGTACCTACAAGCCCGAGAACTTCGCCGGGACGCGGAATAGGAAGTCTATGCAACTTAAACGAGTTTTTCGAGTAGCGATGCGTTGTTTCCTTCTCCAAATTGCTAGGAAGATTAATGATAGATATCGCTTCAAATGGACATTTCTGCAAAATTCAATTTTTGTTTGTACTAATTATATTTTTATCGTTATGATCAGCTATTTTTTTACTTTTATTGCTATTGTTAGCTTTATCCATTATTACTATTTTATTGTACATTGTTATTATAATGTGAAATATGTATATACTACTTGTAATACTATATTACTTTAATTATTGAAAGCTGCTTAATTATATCTAATTATTGGGATGGCTAACTCAATTCAATAGTTTAAATTAGTTTAATTTATTAGTTTTACATCATAAGTGCTTTTATATAACTGTTCTTTACCATACCTTGACACAGATACCACATCCAATGCACAGTTCCTCCGAGATGGATGCTATTTTACTGTTTGGGTTAACTTCTATACAGAGTTTTCCCATTCGCACCACCGGACATGACCTCTTGCACTCTTGTCTGCATCGTTTGGGCTTGCACTTATCGGAATTTACAATTGCTATACGGGTCAAGCGATCCGTTTCCTCCATAGATTTTTTTGGCGGCATGACGATAGAAAATTGACTTAATTAAACTGTAACATACATGAATCAATATTAAACTCTGTATATATATTACATACTTTATAATTCATCCATAAAAGGATAATAATTAATTCTTTTACTGCTATTGGCTAAAGATTAATGTCAATCTTAACAAACTGAAGTATATAATAGAAGAGTAAAAGAACTTACTGGGTAAGTGGTATATATAAATAGCTCTGATTAGCTCTGATTTAATTAGTTTTATTGTTGTTTTTTTTTACTTTGAACCAGTTTATACAGAGACTTACTTGTTCGACGATAATATACAACAAATGAAATAATGATAAATATTTATTTCAACGGTATGTGTCAGGTATTGAAAAAAATATATTTAATACATTTTTCTGCGCAAATGTTTCCAAAAGCTAAAATAGTATGACAGCAAGGTGATCCACCCCAACAATTTCAATTCTTACAGCTTGAAATACACAAGGTGTTCATGAAGAGAAATTAGAATGAGAAAATGGTGTGGTAACTACTACTACATTAATTTGCATGATTTTTCCCAAAATAATTTGCGAACACGTGACCTAACCAAACTGAATATACTGTTAAATAATCATTTCATATTAAAATTATGGCATATCTTACATCATCTTTTTGCTTGTTTTGCTTGAATAAATTCCAAAATACGTAAGTAACGAGTCGGTTGGTGATTTCAACGAGATTTTAAACTATTACAAATGTAAAAGCTGTTAGTGCCACGCGACGTTAACCTATTTCGTAAGAGCTAAAGTGCCGTTCAACGAGATTTATTTCAAAGCTAACTTAAAGGTTATCGAAGAATAATTGTTTTTGTGTAAAACGCGTTACAACGGAAATATCAATAACGAAACATGCTGAGACGCACCTACTACAAAATCATAAACGTGGAAGAACTATCATACCAAGTCCTTAACAATTCTTCTCGCAGAGAACATTCACTCTACCGCGCTCGGGGAAAATGGAGGCCAATCAGGCCCAGGATGGGAAATCGTGGGACAAAAAGGTGAAAGAAAGTAATCTCGCGATGCGCGCGCAAAGCATCGATCACGTAAATTCTCTTTAGGGCGGAAACATGAAGAGTGAAGATTCCGAATGTTTTCAAGTTTGAAAGTTTATTCTCTTCACGAGTTTATGCGAAAAAAGATCATTCATGACCCCCTGGGGGATTGACTATGAATCTTCTCCTCTAAGGTTCGTATCACACTATGGATCAGTGACTTGAGTTTGTTTGAACTTGCTTTGATTGGTCAAATTTCAATCCAATCTCAATCCTAATCCATAGTGTGATACGAGCCTAACATGTGAGTTCGTGAAAAAAATTAAATTTTCTGGTTTGGAAATATTTGGACTTTTCACTCTTCACATTTCCACCCTATGGAAAAGTTACGTGTCGATACCCAGCAGAATTGAGCGATACAGTATCGATACATAGGGAAATAAGGTTTTCCCCCAGAAAAATTAAGTTTTCCTCCGCAATTTGTGGAAGCAATTTGTTGCCTAACTTTAATACTTAGCTCGCAGTTTCTAGTAAAATATACATAGATCTGGAGGTCGTTCGCGTATCTCGAAACGTAAAGCTGGTTCTACATTAGTCGCATAATCGCAAGATTTCGAGAAATAGACCAATCACAGTCGATTATTCTCCTCACATTTGAACTGTGAATGGTCAATTTCTTAAGGCTCATAGTTTAAAACACGTATTGTAGACCAGAGGTCTGTTCGTTTTCGCTGCACCGTTGAACTAATGCAATAAGTTGAAGCGAGACAAGTATATGTTTTCTCACTTCAACTTATTGCACTAGTTCAGCGGTGCAGCGAAAACGAACAGACGTCGGGACTACAAAGCGCAAAAACACTTACCGCACGACGCGAGTAGCGACGCGGCAGCCAATAAGCTTTTAGCTCTCGTGAAAAAGCAGCGAATTGGCTAACGCGTCGCTTCTTGCTGCGCGGCAAGCGTTCTCCGCATTTTATGTGCAGCAGCCATAACACGAGTTTTCAGTCTGCTTAATAGGTTAATCGACGCGGTAGGATGCCATAGGATTACAGGTATTTCGGTTCGATTGATTGCATGTTTTGAAAGAACGGTGGAAGGATTGGTGTCGTGAGACCTTTGTCATTACAATGGAAGCGTGATGTGCGTCATACATTGTTTTAATATCTCATAGAAGACTTCGTATCTAGGTAATTCATTGTTGTGTGATTGCAACGGTAATTACAAAACATCCGCCACAATGATGGCAACGGACCGTATCGACGCTTCTCTGCCATTTACAATGAGAACAGAAGATGACATCGGCATTGACAACGGCGATACTACGAACGTAGATGACATTAACCCCCTATCGATGCCCCTGCCATTGCTTTCCGTGGAGAATTCCGTTATGCATCGTGAATCCAGCGAGTTCCTGCGTCTCACCGAAATGGTATGTTTGTGTGTGTTTTTCTTATGGCATTTTACACTTTGTTTCATACATTTTATACTCGATACTTGGCACATTTTTTTATTACAATACTGCTTTTCCTTGTTTAACTGTTTTCTTGTATAACAAATGTGTGTACGTCAAATTTAACTTTATCACAAATGTCACAAAGACATTTACTTTAAATTTATTTTGTGCCAAGGATATTTACTTAATACATGTGTTTACAAATACATATATATTTCAAGTTTTGACATTGATATTGAATTGATATTGCGACTAAATTAGATCTTCGACATTTTTAATTTTATATTTTATAGTTGAATTTAAATTACATATAGATTCTGTAGAAAAATGGCCAATGAATAACTTAATGTATAACAATATTGTTTATTAAAATAACAGGTTAGCCAAAATTAAATTGCTTTAAACAAGGCTATGTTAAGGAATGTTTATAGCAAATGAAATATTTATATTTTTTCTAATGTTATGTTATGGCTACGTGTTATCTTAAGATGATATCTGTGGGTAACTTATATCAATATATGATTTAAAAGAAAAAAAAAACTGCTTATAATTTTTTTAAGATAATATTTTTTATTAATATTTAATAAGTATTTCTAAATTATTATAATATACAGAATGTCATTTAATTAAAGATAAAACACTTGTATGCAGATAGAGAGAGTAAATACCTTGTGTAATCTATTATAATGTATAAATTATTATATAAGAAAATATATTATGAAAAAATACCTTTCTGTTATTTCACATATAAATTTAATCTATGTTTAAAAGTTAATTATGAAAAACCACACACATATATATACATATATGTATTGTTTTGTAAATAATTAACTTTAACTTTGAACTTTAAAATCAATTTAATTTTTTACTTAATTTTTAATTGAGTTAATTATTATTTATATAACTTTTAATGCAAACTTAGTTTAGAGTTTAACTTAGATGCAAACTTAGTTAGAGTTTAACTTAGTTAAAAAATTAATTTACCCAACCTTGCTAAATAGAATAATATATACGATATATATTTTATTCATTTGTGCATTTTACTTAGGACTATTGTCATATAATACAATATATCGATTATTATATAATATACATAATTCATTATTTATACAGGTTCGTGCTGTATATTTGTCAAATCTTCACAAATGTTTACTTAGTAATTATATAACTTGTTACGAACGAAATGACGAAGACCCAAGTGCTATAGTAAAAAGATGTGCAGACCAGATGGAACTAAATGCTGTCCGATTGGCATTAGAAGCTAATTTATATAGAAAAACCATGTTGAAAATGGTAAGAATATAAACGAATTTCGTCTAATCATTTCTTCACTATATATATGTATAATTCTGTGATCTGTTAATCTTTGCAGATTGCGGACATAAAATCGCACACTGTCAACAAAAAAGTATATAAGAAATTATTAATATTTTTAGAAGCACCTAAGGAAAAAATTGATGTTTTCGTACAAACGGATGATAAATGTGTGGATCTACATGGAACCGATAATATACAGAGCGTGTGTATCACATCCAACTCGGAGGAAATGTTACGAACGACATCGCCCATCGTGAATTCCAGTAACTTTAATGGGAATGAAAATATCACACGAGACGTTAATAACGAAATGGATGTACAAATGTCGTGCGATGAAGACACACTGAAGGAAGTATTTAACGATGCTAGTCAAAAAACTGAGGATAAGAGCGATTCTCGAGTAACGGCTGATGCGAACGCGAAAGGGAATGAGGATGAGAATTCGCAGGACTCGATATTGCAGCATATGGAGGACATGTTTTGCGAGAGCGACGACAGCAGTGATCTTACAAAATTGATAGAGAAGTATTCCGGCGTCAGTAAAGCTAACATTGACAGAGAAATCAATGAGATATGTTTGAACGCGACGGGGCCGAGCATCATGTCGCAAAGTAACAAAGTGTCGACTGTAACGAATAACATATCCGGCGCGGCAATAAGAAATATGAGCGAGGGTAAAGTCAGTTACAGTCGCTACAAGGAGATGCGAAGCAAAAGGGCAAACGTGCCAAACGAGTCCGACGAAAGCGAGATAAACGACGTGAGAGATACGAAGCAGAAGGAGAGGATAAACGCCGTCTGGCTCGTGGAACGTGTTCACCAAGTGTCAAAGCTAAAAACCATCATGACCGAATTGTCAATGACGAATTACCGAAGGCACGGGATGTTGAAGGAGAAATTCCTTCAATTGTTCGGTGAATCCGACGAAGAAGAGATGATGCCGGACTCGCCGATCTGTATAGAGGAGCATCTGTCGGCGTGCAAAGAGAGGATAGCGCCCTGGATCGTCAAGTACTTGATGCCTTTTTATAAGAAACGGAAAATCAAGGACCGACAATTGTTCAAGGCCGTTGCAAAGTACATCGCGGATATGCTCATTATAAAAGACACGTTTCCCGGTGAGTAATGATAAAATAAATAAATCAATCGCAGAATTGGAAACTTTAAGCATCGCACATTTGTGCAATTAACGGCACACTTTGTCATCCGTCTTTTTTTCTCTCTTGTATATTTCAGAACGAGAATGTGTGAGCACTTACATAAATAATTATTTCAAGAACAAGAAGTGTATCAAGACCAAGCAAGATATATATCTCTAACTGGTATGGCATTTTGTTCATTCTATTATTATAGCAATGCAAGTTAGTAGAACGTTGAGATCGTGCGTCGTAATGTAAATTATTGTTGTTTAAGATCCTGAAATCATTTCATTCTCTCATAGATTTGTATAAAAAAATATGATGTATAATATAAGTATACGTGTGTAATTCCTTTACTACAATGACTCGACGATCGACATGGACAATTTCTGTTCAGGTGTATGCAAAAGTTTGTCTCTCTTTCTTGTGCAAATTACCAGTTTATTTTCTCATGTAAGTGAAAGAAAGACGAAAATTGCTATACGCATGTATCTAATGTAAGAAATGGAAAACAACTCAAGGGACGACGAGAACACTTCGAACGTTCAGAGAGTCGAGATGCTTCACGATGGATTTTTTCGTTCAGGTCTAAGTAAAAATTTGGCTACAATATAGGGGGGGGGGGGCGTATAGTGACAATTTTTATTTTTCAATATCAATATATACGAGAATGCGTTGTGTTGCATATAAAATTGTTGCAGCAGTCGTACCATCTAAAATTGTTGTGGAAATCATACCGTCTAAAAGAACTATTCTAGCATTTGTGAATCTTACCTGCGACAAAAGCCAAAATTTATTATTGTAATGATGATCTTACTTGCGACAAAAACCAAAGAGAATCTTACCTGCGACAAAAATCAAAATTTATTATTGTAATGATATGATGACCGAGCGATTAACAGATTTAGACAGTCGATCAGAGCGATTGGTCCTTGCGGTGTCACGAGGTAAAATCTCTCCCGGTAAGGAGAGATCGCGTCGTGAATTTTAGTTTGTATTGCGGAACACGGAAATCGAGATTTCGTGTAACATGTGAGCGGGCAAAATCGCAAAATCGAGAAAAAAACACTAAGTATAATTGATAAACTTTACTATTGATTTTTGAATAATATATAGATACAATAACGATAATAAAATAAAATTATGTCCACGACAATAATAATAATAATAATAATAATAATAATGACAATGGCAATGACGATGATCGTAGAGTGATAATCATAATGATGATACTAATTGATAACAATATACTAGATATTCTACACATATAAAAATCAAGAAGTCATATGTAACAAGGAGATTCACAAAGCACCGAACAAGCTCCAAAGATGCGCTTTCGCCGCGGCAGGCACGGAAATTATATATAATATATATATAATATAATATATATAATCGATCCTTTCCTTTCGTTTAAAACATTAATTCTCCACATTGATTCACCACACAGGTAAGCTGTAATCAGTGACCAATTTGAAATTCGATTAGCGTATCGACTTAAACTCGGTATGGCTTCGTGTAACGTATCTCATTTATCTGATTTATAGATTTGCACGGCCTGTTTAGTAGCGAGAATGCTGGTCGAGACTGAAGAAGATGAGCTAGTCGTTTATATACGCTTTTTGTATATGTGCGGGTGTGTGTACATAAGTTTGGCGAATATATAAAATAGTTCTTTACAATGATAAAGGTTAGTTATTTAGCCTAGTAATATTAATAACATCGATTAATAATAATAATAATAATAATAATAATAATAATAATAATAATAACAACAATGAGATAATAATAATACAATAATAAGGAAAGAAAACCGGTGAGCACTACGTTCTACAACACAATTGATCTTCCTTGAGCAATTCACACACGGACGCGCAGGAGTCATTGAGCGAAACAGTAGTTGCAAGCCGTGACATTCTCTCTTAGTACTTTTTTCTTTTATACGGAGCGGACCGCGAGAACTCTATCGTATCGTGTCAGATTAATCATGCATCGAAGCGAGATGTATATGAGATAATTTATCGGTGACACAAGCGGAGTGATTTTACGTAAAGAAAAAAAAAAAAGAGAATAAGCTGCAGTCCATTCTTGATTAAAATAGTAAAATAGTAAGAGTACTCGTATTTGTTCGAGATGGAATATTTTTACTCGTATTTCAGCAGTTTCGAAATCAAGTCTCCCGATTCGTAACGCGCTTGTTAAAAGTGATGCGCAAAATTAATTTAATTAATGGAAATAAACCACCGATACATCGATTTTCTTTCCAACAAAAATGACACACGACAAATTTATTCAACATTTCCCACTTGTGTCTCTTCGCCGGTTGGTCGTACCGCTAATGAACTACCGATTACCCGAGGAAAATGTTTCACTCATGACTCATGTTATGCTACTATTCCATCTAACGGCTCACAGTATGAAATATGTATTAAATATGTCAAACGAGTGTCTTGCTACCGTACATTATCGGAATTACTTAGCACTGTTACGAAGGGTTCGTTTCACACGACATAATTTACGAATGATAACATTTCTTCTTTTATTTTTTACTTATTCTCCTTTTGTTATAAACAGTATCATGATAACAGTAGACAGAATCAACCCACTAACAAGTAAGAGTGATCTTGCCGATTTACTCTATTTTATTTCCTCCTCCTCCATATAAAGACGCTTAGCTATTATATTTTTATATCGTAGATTAGCATATTTACGGAGAGTGAACTAAATGTGTGAATGTGTGTGTGTGTGTGTGTACATCCCCAAACACGTGTTCCGATTCGACGGTCGTAGCGCAATTGGAAGTTCGCTCAAGTTTAACTGTTGCAAAAATATCGAGGGACGTGTAAATTTCCGAATAAGATGTCAATACAATGAAAACGTGACCTCTCTCTCATGAGTAGGTAGTAAAGGCTTGGTGGAAAAAGGTATTCTTGTGATACTTCCTTACGAGCGTACTTATGTATTACGTATTTTTCCAGGTACATAGTTCTTGTCTATTACAGCCTCCTGTAGAAACATGTGTAAACATCGTTCGTTCTGTGCCAAGGGATGTCCGGCTATTCTGAAATAATTAACAATGTAGACTGTCAGTTGCTTACATTCGGTGTATCGGTCGCAGGTATAATTCACGCTCTCGTACACGTGTTTCAACGACGACCTGTGACGATTTGTCCGATTGTCGGGCGTAGTAAATGGCCGTTCCTTTAACCTTTTCAGCACTAAAAAAACCTTCGATCGAACGCGATACGCCGCCAGACTGGACGTAATACACGTTAGCATTGGAACACATATATATGACGGGTTCATAGCGCTGAAAGGGCTATTGAGGGAAGGAAACTTTCTTTAAACTGTGATGGCGGTGGCCGTTTCGAGGTGTCAATTATATGCATGTTTACACGTGAGCGAGCTTACTTATTAACAAAAACCTCCAAGCCTTTCCTCCGATCTTCGATGAAATCCTCCTCGAATATGCCATCGTCTCCACGAAAAGGCATCTGACGTTTCCAGGCTTTCCCTGGTAAAGGTGGCACTACAATCTTGTGGAAAAATATGATGATTAAGTAGCAATGATGTACTTCTTTCGAAATAAATTACTTTTAATAAAGGTGTGTGAGCAACTTTGTCGAAACAATCGACATATTTAATCTCGAGTATAAAGAAGTATATCGAAATTATTAAATATTTTTTAAAGGTAACTGCGTTTATAATGCCATTTATATGCCATGTTATTAGAAGACAGCATACTTCATTTCATCAACTAACCTTACTATCTCTTTCTAATTCATTCCTCAGCCACTCGAAATCACTGTATCGTCTCCTCACGGTTGAATCCTTTACTTTAAAGACTGGTAAGTTTGTCTGCAAGTTGATTAGTATAGAAATATTATTAATAATGGCATATAATTGCTATCTTCACATTTATTTCTGAAAAATCAGTAATACTGCGGTATTACTGATTATTCCATACATATCCCTTTGTAATACCACCTCTGCCAATTGTACCACTAATAATCAACTACCATGTAAAGATGTCACGTATTCATGCTATTATTCCATCTAACAATTCATGTATCGAATATTTAAATACGTTAAACCAACAACATATTTATTAGATATTTATTAAGTTTGGGTAAATATCACATTGTATAGATGTATATCATCGTTATATATATAAATTATTGCATGTCTGATCAGTAATAGTATAGTTTTAACCGAATGCTTTTCCAGAGCTGAAATGTATCCCATAATAGATTATCATACGTCATGTTGAAATAATATATTCTCACAAAGATATATATATATAGATACAAGTTCTCTTTCACGTAAGATATTTTTAAATCAGCTTCTTAAGTTCGAGAGATTTACATATCTTAAGTAAGATTTGTAAATATATGTACTACATCTATGCCTGTGTTATCACACAACAGATATGATAGAAGGACAGCTGATATAATACTAGTTTCATTCTCAAGAGGATCACAGTTACCACGAAAAAGGACATCGGTACGATCCAGATAGCGAGACCTGAGAACCTTCCTGTATTCTTATCGAACTCTTTTTTTCTGCCTCTCGAACCATCTCGAAATGGAAATATCACAAAAAGAGAAGTACACGAGATATATATCGAGGCCGAATTTAGAGGACGAGACTCGTATCCGCTTCGGGGCACCGAGTGGTTTTCGAGCTTTTATCTGCTTGTGCCGATAGCGGGTACTGCCCACGATACCACCCAATCACAGCACGTAATAGAACGTTACGAACAATGTTGAAACGTGAAAAACGCCCGTCGTCGTCGTCGAGAACGGAAAGAGACGGTCCGCGTGGATCGGAAATCGCGCGAAAGGGAATCCCCGAGCAAACGTACGTACGTCTGCAGCAATATGTTGATAACGAGTTGCGCTCGTAGTAACGTTCGAAAGCGCGAGGCCGAACACCCTCCGAGACGGAGAGAGACGGATAAGTGAAGTCAAATGCACTATGTGCGTGTACTCACCCTCATGCGGACCTCGTAATCGGTGTAACGTTTCTTGCCGACACCATGTGTGATTGGATTAATTACGTCGATTTCGAGGAAGTTGGCGGGCGCCGCGTAAGCGTCATCCAGCGTTTGTTTTTTCACGTTCAGGCGTCGCGTAGCGTCTACAGTCGTGTCCGCCATTTCCTACGGTGCTCGATTGAGGAACACGCCGTTACCGTGCCGCCCGGCTGAGACTCGATCACCTCTCTACGAAATGCGTTACTGACACACACAGTGAATAACGAAACGCCGCCAAATGACAGCGCACGGTAACTTGACGCAACTTGCCTACCTCCCTCTCTTTCTTTCTTTCTCTCTCTCTCTCTCGCTCGCTCCCTCGTGCGCTCCCTCTCTCCCTCTCGCTCTCCGTCTGGCGTTGCGCATGTACGCCCGATGCGTCAAAATGCGCCTCTGCGTGCGGCAGCGAAACCATCGAGCAAATGACAGACAGATTTGCAAAGCTGATTCGCAACGCCGTGCCGGGCGACGTTAAGACGACGACAATGTGATATGTGTGTACGCGTAAACAATTGTTAGACAAATACCGTTCTCTCCTACGATCGAGTACATTTGAAAAAAAACATCTTTAAAGACCAGTTATATGTAACTCTCAATGCTCTCGTAATTATTAAGTGCCTGATAAATTTTATTACTAGTGACAGAAATTATAAACAGAAATAACGGGTTTACGAAATCATTAGACCCGTTATTTCTGAAATTTAGTTCCAGAATCTCCGCTACGAGTCGCCACTATACTTAACAAGAAACTGAGGTTATGATATGACTAAATGATAAAGCAGGAGGTACCTTCTATTTCTTAAGTAGTATGACTCAAGAACTGATCAGATGTACTTCTCATTATAACATAAAACATAGGCGAAACTCAACAAGCTGTAATTCCTTCACGAAAATATTATACCGGCCTGTGTGTATATTTTTACTAAATAGAGGCACATTCAAAATAATAATTTATGTAATATATTGAAATTTATATTTTAGAAAAAAGAAACCTAAATATATATATATATATAATACACCTTAAAATAGCTAAGATGCATTAAAATCAGGTATCGGTAGGGCACCAAAGTGCTTCAGCGCGTTCGTAGCTGAGGAAACTACCAGGTTGTAGACAGGATGTATGACCGCCACTGAATTTGTTACTTTTGATCCAACGATCGACGGCTGTGGTGAATTTTGCGCAACTGATAATCCGCTGAGAGCGTAACATGTATGATATATGTCTCGGTTTCTGAAAAAGGTACAAAAGGATGAATAATGAACGTTGTCATGATGATGTACGTTCTTCCGCAATTATCGTTGATAAAAAGAAAGGATACACTTTTTATCTTTGCAATTAGTAATACAATTACTAATATAAATGAATCATACTTTCCCGGTTTATCCAGAAGACCACCGTGTGGATGTTGACAACAGACTAATATGTACTCTTGTAAGGCCTCTTGATTGAACAACCAGTAACTGGAATTAAACACTTTTTCCTCCTTCGACAAGATAGCGTGAATCAACGGGAACGCTCCGCCTTGCCAGAACGAATAACAACCATCCACCAGTTTATTGGTACGTCCTTGAAAGCCACCCTCTAGACGCATCTGCTTATTCACTATCCACCTCTAAAAAAAAAAGAAAAGGAAAAGAGCAAGTGTATTGTGATCTAATCTAAGGATAAAGATTTTATTAGTAATCCTAAATTTTCTAATATATCAGTGATTCTCACCAAGAGTGCCGGTAAACGGCACATGTGAGTTTTCCCAAGGAGCACAAGCGCTGCTAAACCACAGTACGCATATCCACCGTGAGCCTCCATCCCTGGACAACCCCCAAACCCACCCTCCCATGTCTGACACTTGGCTATCCATTCTTCCGTTCCTTTGAACATGTCCGGAGTGTACACATTTGTTAATTTCGCGGCAACTAGAGCGCAGTACGCTCCTCGCATGTCTATTTCCCCATTGGCATGCATGCAGAAAGAACCGTCTTCCCCCCGTAAAGACGCTAAAAACTGCCCCAAGTTCTTTCTGAAATTACCATTATTTTTATATTGAATATATATCGTTTGAGATTTGGAAAATTATGTCAAGGAGTGTAATTCTGTACCTTGAACTAAACATCAGAAAGTAAAAAAGAAGCTAAAATAGGATGCATTTATATAAGTAGGTTTACTCAAGATAAAAATAGCGTTATCGAAGGATGCAACATCTAATATGTTCGTTGAGTCATGTGAACGTTTGAAGAAGCAATCCGCTAATTATTTCGAGCAATGCGCAAAATGTAGTGATTCTTTGAGTATGATGTAACATGGCACGACAAATTATACCTTGCGATATATCAACATGCATACCTATCTATCACATTGTATGCCTCTTGCGTACCAATAGTGCACAATGCATTTACAGCAGCGTATGTGGAGGCTAAATGGGGATATTGTCCAGGGCCACCTCCAAAACCACCTTCCGGTGATTGACATTTCGCCAGAAAGCCTGCTATTCTTGAATATTCTGTGTCTTCTAAACGTTCTCCTAATATTTCAAGCGAATGTAGTATCCAGTAACACAACCAGGGCTTACTGCAGTCCAAACACTGTAACAGTTATAAATACTCAAAAAAAATACTTTATCATACTTCGAATGTTGTCATATATGGGAAGAATATATCAGATTGATCAGTAGTACCATCAATCATCAGTATATAAATTATATTAGTAAGATTATATATTATCTATATCGATATTAAGAACCATAAACCTACCTCGTAAGCTTCACTTAAATTATTGATTGATCTCTTTAAAAAGCCAATATGCCTTTGTCTAATTAAAGTTGGTTCTTTACATAATTGATATAATGTAAGCACGTCGCCTTCAACACGATTCTGATTCAAATTGAAACTAGTTAGTCAGTTGAACTTGCGTTATAGTGTATTAACATTAAATATAACATAAAAATATGTAATTTATTACAGTAAAGTATATATTTGCATTTTCACACAGAAATACATACTTGTTCGGTTGTGGTTGCAGTTTCAAATCCTTCTTCATCTTGTTTTTGACCCAAAATTTCCTCATAGCTTCTAATTTTTGGCATATCTGATATTTCATCAAACTCCAAATCCATAATCTGTTAATAATAATGATTTGTTAATTTATAATGTGAACAGTAAGAATAATAGTAACTGATTGATCACCATAGCATCTCCAAGTGTAATCGAAATAATTATAAATGTATTTTGTTACAAATCTTTTGCTATATATTATTTAAAAAGAACTTAAATAAGTACTTCATTGAAAAATTATAAATTGGTATATTTTATTGGTATAACATAAATATAATTTTGTAAATTCACGTTTTGTAAATTTATGTTTGAACTTATGCAATGCTATTATACAGATATATAGTGATACTTACGTTATATTTATTTTATTAACCAATGATTCTTTGTAACAGAGACTAAATTTAACATCTAAAGCTGTTTACCATAAGTCTCATCGTTATGGTAATTGCACAAGGACGTGACAAAGCTGAAGAATAACATGAAATAACACGCGTGACTCGTACAGTGGTTGATCAACCACTATAAACATCGACGAGGTAAAAATAAAGACTATCAGCTCTAGGTAAATTCCCGTATATATTTCATATATTCATGTATCCCGGTGTCAATAAAACGTAATTCGCTGCCGACATAATAGAGATACTAGGGTCACCAGAATTGTTCGGTCATACGCATCTTGTCTACACAGAGGCTTGATTCTTGAATTATTCGTAATTATTATGACGTTGTTGATTTGTTGACTCGACCCGATTCGGGCAGCGTTCCGCTAATCACTACAGCACTGTACATTAAGTCCGCATCAGACAATGGATTGGGGATTAAGACTGAATTGAATTGGCTAATCAGTACAAAGTTAACTGAACTCAGGTTTAGTGAAATTTAGTGAGCTTTGCACCGATTGGTCAATTTTCAATTAAATCTCAATCTCCAATCCGTAATCTGATACGGGCTTTAATGTCGGGTGATAAAGTATCGATACATAGGGAAATAGGGTTTTCCCCCAGAAAAATTGAACTAGAGAAGCCAGTTCAGCTATAAAGAACAAACCAATGATTATAGATTATTCGAAAACAAAAAAAAGTAATTATGTTAAAATATTATGCAGGTTAAGCGTTTGTAACGCAAAATATAAAATTAATATAAAAAAGAAGTATATGAAGCATTGTTTATATCTTTTTAAATAATGGAAACAATCATGATATATGAATATATAGATACGATGTGTGTGATCAAAAACTTCTGGTGACCCTAGGCATAGTAATATCCAAGCTATCCAATGGCGGTTTGCATTCAAACTTGAAACAATATCCCAATTGGTTCATCAGTTTAATCGTTTACATTTGTTACAATTGTATGCGAAAACTCTGATGAAGCTTATTATCTCATAATTTTTCTTCCTCTCTCTTCCATCAAATCTT
Organism: Dinoponera quadriceps; assembly: GCF_001313825.1. Taxonomy (NCBI): domain Eukaryota; kingdom Metazoa; phylum Arthropoda; class Insecta; order Hymenoptera; family Formicidae; genus Dinoponera; species Dinoponera quadriceps. The sequence goes on along the minus strand of NW_014556924.1, from coordinate 506,612 downwards.
AAATGCGTAGCTATTTTCAGCACAGAAACCGTAATTGACAATTTCGACTGAAAAGACAAAATGATCATAGGCGAAAGATTAGCGCACTCTCATTTCGCGAAGAAGCATACCGGTGGTGGCGGAGGACGACGTGACAGCGAACTTTCTTACCAGAACGCGTGGATGGATAAAAAAAGAAAGAAAAAGTCGCCAGACAAGCGGGTATGTTTCGTCCTGTTATCGACGTCGTCACCGCGACTATCTCTCTCCGTGAGTGATGTCCGCGCGATCACGATGAGGATTGACGTCTGATTGATCGAGCGCGGCGTTAATCAGATCAGATGTGAGGAACGTTGAAAGAACGGCGACGACCGAGAGCTGTCGTCGCATCTCCTGCTTTTCCGACTGAACTGTAGAGAACCTCGGGACAGCAGGGAGATAGTAATCGAGAAGAGAGGAGGTGAAAAAAAAGGAAAGAAAAGGAGTAGGAGATAGAAGAAGAAGGGATGATACCAGAGTGTACCGGAAGAATAAAAAAGCGGAAATATCACGCATGTGAATCGGCTGTACACCGAAGCTGAATTACGTACATGTATATATGTGCAAAGTAAGCCGGAGTCCGCAGGGCTTCGCCTTAAGAGAAAGGAATACTTTTCCAACTGTCACATCACGGAGAATGGGAGCGGCACGCCGCTCGTGTTGCACCGTAGGGTCGCGATGGATCTAAATCCGCCACTGGGCGCTATATATGTTCCGTCGTTGTGTGTATCGCGTGGGTTGCACGCACTTTTTCGCTCGCGAGTGCGAGAGTAAGTCTGGTAAGTGCGCGGGAGCGCGCGATGAGAAGCGCGATTATAGTCGGCGCGACGTCGAGAGAGTATAGAAGTGAGTGAGTGAGTGAGTGAGCTTAGTGAGTGAGAGGACACGAGAGAAAGCTATGAGCGCACGCAAGCGCGGGCGAGTGACAGAGAGGGAGAGAGAAAGAGAGTGAAAAGAAAAAGTGAGAGAGAGGGAGGGAGAGAGGGAGGACGAGGCGAAAGATTCGAGGATGCGACGGGGTGCCTGCACCCGTGCGTGAATCACGCTTCAGAAACGCTCTCTCCTCGCCGTCCTCGAATGCGCCCCAGTGTGCCCACCGCGACATTGACCCGTGTGTCGTCGCTGGACGCCGCCGACGGCGAACAGCCAACCACCCCGGTGATCGAGCGAGAAAAGTAGCGAGCAGCGTCTCTTGGCGCCGGAAGGGAAGCGACACCCACGAGGGAGCCTCGAAGTCGCTCCGATTCCTACGCTCTAATCGCCGATACCCGCTCGGTCGGCCATGACTCCGTTCGTTCAGGTTCGCGCACCACAGCCGGTACCGGGGATTTTCTGATGAGCGGTGTCCTTACGGCGCGGTGAGGGGACCTCCGCCGCTATCTACCTACTTACTTATCTTGCCGGGTGTGCCTTTCGACGAATTCGTGGGTATTACCGGAATTGGAAACTCGTGAGCAACGCCGTCATCATCGTAGTCTCCGTCGTCGTTGTTGCCGTCGTTGTTACTGTCGTCGTCGCCACAGCTCGCCGACTTCAACCTCGTATTTCTTCGTAAGGAAATTTTCTCATGCAGCTGAAAGTGAAAATCGTGACGACGAAGCGTGTATAAATATAGATATATATATACGCTCGTTGACACGAAACGTGGATTCGATTTGAAGGCACAGAGACGCAGCAACGGAGGATAGACTGGCAACAAAGGAACAGAAGCAGATACAACATGTCAGATGAGGAAGACAAACCCCCTGCACCTCCTGTACGATTGACGTCAAACAGGTACAATTCATATTGTTATCTGGTACAAATCTACAACTTATCTTGTAAGTGATTCGTAGAAGTGAAAGTAGATCTTGCGAAGCACTACCTGGTCTTGCGCTCATCCTTTTAAAAATTACCAATGCATACCTGCATACAATATATTGTATAATTGCTTCGTAGGTTTTTATTCATTCGTGAAAAATCTATCTGCTTATAGATATAATTGTTCCAGATATTAGTGTAATGTATAATATGTAATAAAATTGATGCCATTTAAAAGTGCTTGCATAAGTATCATAAATTTACATAGATAGAATTAATGTGTAAGTATATACGTAATAATTCTATAATACGGCCGCAAGTTTCATGTGCATTGCTTTTTATGTATACAGGAATATTCTCCCAAGTTAAAGAGATATTAAGTTAGTGATTGCTAAAATCTCTTAGTGTAGACCTTTTGATGACTGCTTTATCACAGTAGAAGAATATTATCTGAAACATCTAAATATAATTCCAATCTTGTCAGATTTGAAAGTCTAAACGGAATAGTTTCTATACATATCTACACATACACAGAACTTGATGTTACGTTGGTTTGTTTACTTTATATTGCTCATGATAGCAAAAGTATCGACAATTTCTTTTCCGTAATAAATATCGTTCTTCTCAATGCAATATGATATCGAACAATATAAATCGAACAGTACAATGCAAAATACACCGTGAATTCACTGTGCATACCTATAATGCATTGCACATGTACGTAATGATTGTGTAATGATGGATTGTTCAATTTTTGTTAGTGATCATGTGATTATGTTTTCAGGGGTGAATCTGCGCCTAATTTACCAGTGGACATGCGTCCACTGCCTAAAGAACCAGACTCTGATGAACGTAAGAAAAAGACGTTGAAGGGCAAGATGAAGGTGAAGGAGAACAAGGACAAGCCCAATATCAGTTACCCCACGAATTTCGAGCACACCGTTCACGTGGGATTTGACGCTGTAACCGGTGAATTTACGGTAGGTTTTCGCGCGACTCTCGGACTCGCACACAGTCACAGTTGCCTCTCTCTACACTATATTGTTCAAAATGCACTCGCTTACCGCTTTGCTGTTGTATCACGGTGCGGAGTATCTATGGGAGAGATGGGGAGAAATACAAGCATTATCATACTCTTGGTGGTCCAATGTCGTAGCTATTTTATTGCATCGTCACGTACGTTCTCGTATGGTTCACATGGATCCTCCGTACCTAATCAAAATGGACTATAGGACACTTATTCATGCATATGTGTATATATATATATGCGTGACATCTATATCTATATTTATAGATATAGATATTTTAAGAAAGGGTATTTTGGTAATTTGGTGATTTGTCCGACGCTTCTTATGTCTATTATTTTCACATGATAAACTAACAAAACACGTATTTCTTTCAAGCTGCCACTGAAAGTAAGTAAATTAATACGAGTTAGTTTGCCTGTATTTTACGTTGTACATACACCACGTGGTTTGACACTTTCTTTCCGTTGCGGTTTACAAGATCTAAGTGTCTATTTTCCGTTGAAATACCAACGTTAGAGAGTCTACTATAATACATAGGTTGTGGTCGCTTTTGTGGATTGATATAAGCTTTAGTCGACGTTGCATACAATTTCTTTTTTTTTTCTTACAGAATAATTTCCGACAATATCAATAGGTTATTTAAATTGGTGAAATTTTGCGCAATATCGTATTAAAAAAATGTTTATTAACGCAAAACTGGCATTGTGCATGTATCTAAATAATCTTTTTATAGAAATTGTGACTTCATTAAATCTTCTCAATTGTCCACTCTATATTAAAAAATTGTATTACAAAAGAGAATATATACATACATATATATATATGTGTATATATTCGTTCTAATCAATCTATTCGTTTGTTTTTATTTTGCCCCGTATGTCACACGTTATGTGTATAAAATAACAATAGAAGACGACTACACCAAACACAATTGTTTTGATTTCTAAACATGTTCCAAAACGATTGATAAGTATAGATTTAATTATGTCACGATTAAAATCTACCAGCATTTATACAGATGTATGACTCTGATATGTTTCCCAATTTTTATTCTTCTACAATTGCATGCCTTAAATTCTAGAATTGATAACAATAAGTGCACTTTAGACGCACACTAGCGTTATACTTGATAGAAACTCCTAATTATTTACCACTAGTTTGTTTCGCGCGATAACGCATGTTGCTTCACGGTGCCCGATTTCTTTCGTAGGGTATGCCGGAAGCGTGGGCGAGACTGCTTATGTCCAGCAATATCAGTAAGCAAGAACAAAAGAAGAATCCGCAAGCTGTTTTGGATGTATTAAATTGGTACGATAGTAGCAGTAAAGAAGCGAAAGGCTCCAAATACATGACCACAACCAAGATGGTCGGGGTGGTCGGTGAGTATTGAGCCAGTTGTGCACACATATGCAACATTTATTCACTATCATCGTCTCACACATTAACACGATGAAATCATGTTACATTTTCAGCTCCAATCGAAAGGGCGAGTAGTCCTCGAAGTATGGGAATAGGTATCAACACGGGGGTGGGTGGTAACATTCGCGGACAAGCAATGTCCCAAGCGTCTGGTAGCTCACATTCTCAGCAGTCGTTGAGCAGGTGAGTTTTTTACACTTTTATCGCATCGTCTTTACCCCCCGTTGTCTAAATATTTTCTGAGAAACGACAACGTTACAGACTGAGTAGCAGTAGTCCGAGTAGCACACCGACGGACGCGTGTGCGACCAGTTCCGAGCAGGAAGACGAGCCGCCGCCTCCGCCGATCTCCGCTCGACCGGAACGCACGAAGTCAATTGTAAGTGCTTTTCTTAGACCGTATCTGTGGCATTGTAGATGATTAATGTTGCTGTGATACTTCATCTTTTCGCTCTGTACAGTACACGAAACCCATAGAAGAGGAACCACCGCCCCCGTTGACAACTACAGCGTTGGGCTCACCGCAACGAAATGGCATGCAGCAGCAGCAGCAGCAACAACAACAACAGCAACAGCAACAACAACAACAACAGCAACACCAGTCTCAGTTAGATAGAAA
>NW_014556924.1:374228-496728 GCF_001313825.1 Dinoponera quadriceps | reverse complement strand
GGAACGGCTATGATACCGGACACCTTTGTACCTTTTCTAATAGACTTTTTTTTTACTTTTTATTAACTTGTCAGACGGTAAGTTTTGACTCAATTTGACTGTAATAAAACACGAAAGAGATAATACGACGAGTAGATTTAGAGTTTTGTAATATATTCTCGGTAAGTTAATTACTTTATTGCGATATTAATCTTGGTTTTAAAATTTTTATACGCGCTTATATGAAGAGCATGTAAAGAATAAAAGGGATATATCGATATATCCTTTTATTCAGAAAAATTTTTTGACAATTGAATTTTTTCTTAGTATGTTATACACGTTATATAACAAATATATAATGTTGAACGTTCGCATCATCTGCGCAACCAGTGAGAAACCATTATCTCATGTTATTTCGATTCTCTTTTGAGATAATTCACCCAGGGAGTAATCATATTTTACTTTCGGCGTGTGTGGGTGTGTGTGTGTGTGCGTGTGTGTGTGTGTGTAATGAAGCAAGAGATACGGCTGGCGAGCTTAACTCAACCAGTGCTTCCGTTCCAACCAGGATAGAGTCCAATGAGTATAATTCAGTAAAGAAAAAAAAGAAAAAAAAATAGAAAAAAATACAAGCACAGAATAGTGCTTAATCCAGGGTTAAGATTGACATTTGAGCGGTCATAGGAGCATTATTAAAGCGAGGTCCTGCATTTTCACAAATATCTCGAAGAAGCGACATATGTCCCCTGTTATTTTTATGTTATGTTTCTTTGCGGCACCGTATTACCAGCACTATTTAGCAGCTATTAAATAGTTTTCTTATTTATCAAATCGAATTGCAGACGCGAGATGCAAAATTGCCCGCGTGAAAGATCGATACGCATCTCCGATTGAAAAGCACGTTAGTTAGTTAGCGTGTAGACGTATTCGCGCTGATCCGCACCGAACCGGACGATGAGCAACAAGTTGATCCTCTGTCGCGTAAACAAAAGTACAAAAAATTGTACCAAACATGCCTTATCGTAATAATAATAATAAGTGATGCATACGAAAGTACTTATTATTTTTGACATTAACAAGCGAATCGTGCAACGCGTATATAGCAAACGAGTATATGAGAGCTCCGAGAGAGAACGAAAGCAAGTGAGAATTTTTCAATAAAAAAGAAAAAGAAAAAGAGACGAGAAGGAAGTGGGAAAGGGGGAGGAGGAGGAGGGAGGAGATGCGGGCAATTTTGCATCCGTTTGCGCAATCATGTCTTTTATAGTCGTTCCAGTCGCATTTAACTCGTGCTCGTATAAACTATCGCGCGTGTTATCGTCATTTTTAAGTTTCTTAAAAATAGATCCCCGATACAAATCATGTTAAGTATGTGTGTATGCATGTTTTTTTGCTGTAGTGTTTTTGACGATGTTTTTGAAAATGCTTTGTGATCTCTCTTCGAATGAAAGAAGTAGGCCTAGTAATAAAGTTGCTATTTTATTTACAAAGATTGTGAAAACTTCGATTCTTCGACCTTTCGTGAGAGACGAAGGTTCATCCGGCTTTAACTTTTATAAGAGAAACGCGCTTGTCGCTTTTGCGTATCATTCGATGAAAATTTGGTCTCTCAGGAAACATGTAATACTTTACCGCGCATGACGATAAATTTCAAAGCGAAGGTACGTGAAACAAAAATGGGAGTAATGAATTGTAAAAATAATGCCTAGAACTTTACGTATATATTGTATTATAACACCTTTCAGTTTGTTTTGGAACGTTACAATATAAGGAAACATTTTATAACAAAAAAAATCCTTTCTTTCATATGAATTGTCCTTCCTGTTTAGCGGATTAAGAGGATTGCGGAATGATAATTATCACTCACGTTTCAGCCCTCTTATTTGCTGTATTATCATGTACAAGCCATATACATTGTTTACAATACGGTTAAACGCTATAGTAAATTAAATGAACATAAACGTATGCACGCGAAAGGTGGAGAGAGAGAGAGAGGAGGGGGAGGGAGCTTGACGCAGAGAGAAACTTTTGTTAGCAACGATAGTATTCACATCATACATCGCACGTCAGGGATGACATTTTCCCTCTCTTTCATTCTCTCTCTCCCTCCGTAATGGCAGACTTTGCTTACTTCACTGAATATCTCTCAGTGGCAACAATCGTTATTCTGACTTTATAACGCCCAAGTAAAACATTTCATTATTTCTATAACAATTTCCTTGTACATATATGTATGTAATGCAACAGTGGGGAAAAATAATGATAGTTCATTGCGTCGACTTTTTCTCCTCTCCCGCCGGATGGAAGCTTATCGAGGCGGAATTGATGCAGAAGCGCTTCCCTGTAGGTTTCGGCCCGTCGTTGAACACGTGCCCCAAGTGTGAGTCGCATTTCGAACAGGTCACCTCGGTCCACACCATATCTGGGTTTGCGATCAGCAGTAGTAGATTGCCGCCAACTGTACGCGTCGTATTTTGCGACGCGATTTTTGTTCATTGGTGTTTTTTTCAGTGGTGAAAGTGAAGAGTGGTTGGTGGTAGTAGTAGCGGAGTGCAGGCAAAGGAGGGCGCGGAAGGAAAGAACAATAGAGTGTGATGATTAGACATGTTTCTTCTCATAGTACATCTTACAAAATGACTTTTTATTATCGCTAATACAAGCCCTCTACTAAGATCTTCGGAAGGACCGAACTTATAGAACAGAAATCCAATCAAGTGAGAAATCAAATAATAAAGGACTAAATACGATATCAGCAAGAAGAACAACAGGAAGATTTGTACATATGAAACTATTTTACTCTATTCCTACATCTTTACACATACATACACACACGATGTCGCTCCCGTTGTTAATCGTTATCTCTACGTTATGTCTAACATTGCTCGCAACTATCGCACTTTTTTCTGTACAAAATAACACATAAATAAATCTTTTTATATCAGTTGTTTACCGTATAATCTTATTTTGCTGAGACGTATTGCAACATCTTTTAATACGACACTATGATCTCTAGTTACAAAATACACTCGCAAACAATTTAGTAACGTTATTCTTATCTCAACCGCCATAATAATCAACAACAGCAATGAAAAAAAACAGCGAAATTTAGTTTGTATCGCGGATATGTGCAGAAAGCAATACCTATATATTAGGAATTTTTATTTAGTGAAGAAATCTAATGAAAAAAAGAAAGATTATTCGGCGATTCTCGACCACTTGGCAAGAATTTAAGCTCTACGTCTCGATTGAACGATTACTGAAAATTTCTCCTCTGAACGTTTGAAATATTCTTGCCCATCTGGTCATATTTTTAATAGGTGTTTCATGATGTACAATCAGCAATATTAGTTTAATATAAAAGGTGATAGAAGTCTAACATAATCACACTCTAAGCGAGTACATGCAGGGAAGAATAGGGAGTGTCAATATATGTTACATTATACTACGTACTACGTAAAGCTCTATGTAAGCAAGTTTACGAAAGAAAACCCCTGTTTTTTTCATGAGAATTCTTACAAAAAGATTAAAATATAGCCTCAAACACTTATATACAAGTAAAGAAAGAAAAAGAGATTTTCAGATTAATTAATGATCAATATTACGACGAGATAAATAAAAGAGACAGGTAAAATCATTATCGACTAAAAGTTCAGTTTGATTTTTCAATGAAAAAAATTATCAATTTGACTTCAATGCATTTGAAAGATATTTAATAACAAATGATTCATCAATTAAGTAATGACCATTGTCATATATGATCCTTTGCCAACGTTTTAGCAGTATTTATATACACTTCTATCATAGAAAGTGACCGACCTGTCAAACTGTGAAAATTGAACCGAACTTTTTGACTGATGTGACACAATTATGATTTTCTTTTTATAATTTTGCAATACTGATATATATATATATATATAATGTTCTGAAAATAGTAAGCAGGTACATTGTTATAAAATTGATTCAACAAACTTTTATGCTGTTGCGCGATGTCTTTCACAGTCATTTTGTAAACTTTTATGCTGTTGCGCGATGTCTTTCACAGTGTAATTCTACATTATACCTGCATACTATCAAGGATTAATGTGCTGATGTTAAAGTGCGTGCTATAGAGGATTGTGGGATATTTTGATAATATAAAATAAGAGAATGAGATAGTACCATTCGAGCGTAATCACAAAAGATATATAATAATTGAGAGCATATTTGTTTGCTTACCGTGAGAAGTGTCTTTGGTAAGTTTAACGCGTCCCTGGTCTAAAACTTCGTTGAATGCAGGCCAACCACATCCACTGTCGTATTTCGTATCCGAGGAAAACAATTCTTGATCGCACACGATGCAGGTGTACATTCCTTTTTCGTAAAACTTATCGTAGCAGCCGGTGAATGGCCTGTGTCGAATAAAAGGTCGAATGAATTTGAGGTGTTGGTGAGGGGAGGACGGTAAATTCTCAATGACACACATAGTTTATTTTTAAACACACTGACCATGAGGCAGTTTAAAACCAGGTTGCTATACGCTCTTGAAAAAGTTATTTTAGTGCTCTTCGTCTAAGATTAAATCGCGCGGGATTTGTATCGTATATAATTCGTTTGCAATCGAGCGCGGCTAAAATTGAGATGTTAAAATAAAATTGTTTCTAATTGTCTGAAATGAATGAATTCCAGATTTTTGCTGAAGTGCAATTCTCATATCGATATCCGAAGGATAAATTAATACATATAAGTTATGAAAAGATAGAGAAATAATGCTAATTTTTACAGTGAGAGAGAGAGAGAGAAAGACCAGATGAATATACGAATGTAGATTTTTGTAAGGAGGTTGTAAGGCTCAGTATCAGTATAAATGTACAGAAATGTAATAGAAAGAGGCGTGTGTTTTGATATATTTCGAGTATTGTTATAAAGTATGACCTTTTCACTGTCGAATTTTCAAAACAAAATAATCAATAATTCTGCAATTTCTGTATGTCGGCATATTAGTCTTTAATATCATAGTGTTAAATTTTCATCAAAATCTCGTTTTTGGATTAGAAGATAAAAGTAGAAATTAAAATTAGCACGTTGATCTCAAGATATAAAAAGTTTCTTCAGATGCAAGTATCTCAACTCTGGAATGGAATCAATCTTTCTTTAATTGCACGAGTAGTCAAATAAATATTACTCGACAGATAATATATAATTCGGTATATAGAAGTTTCACTTGTAGCAGTAACAAAGTTCACAGAAGTAACAAAGTTCACTGTGTGATACAAGTTTTATCATGTTCACTTTCGCAACTGGATTTTTACCAAGCTCACTCTCGCAACTTCCTTAACATTTCAAAACAAATAGTTAATGTTTGAACAGAGCATTCCACGCGCGAACGGGTCACCTAGATATAAGTCAGACGACGGATTGAGTAAATATAGAGCATAACGAACGACCTCTGTTCGTGTCATCGATAAAATTAGAATATTCAACGTCCTGTGTTATCACAGTTAGGCAATATTGGCCGTGTTCAACAGAACGTTTAATTCGCAACTGTTGGAAGTTTTCTGTGCTGACATTAGATTATTCCTGTAGATCTAAAAGAATAATCGAAGTTCAGCTCAGAAAACTTCCAACAGTTGCGAATTAAACGTTCTGTTGAACACGGCCATTGTTACGGCTTTGGCCAAGTGTTGCAACATCATCAGCGTTGCAATGGGAACGTCAACCGCAACGTGTTTATCTTGTTCGCCGCAATAAACACCCTTTTCATCGCTAGAAACCTCAATATGGGAATTGCTTTCAAAACATTTCAGATATCGAAAGCACGTATCGAGATGGATCAAGTCGAAGATCGAGACCGACTAGAGAATTCCGTTTGAGTCAATTTGCTGTGACGCGCGAAAAAGTCATTGCGGCGACGGTCGTCGCAAGGATCATGAACGGACGTAGTGAATTGTGAACGAGGCAAACTGAACAATTAAGCTTGAGAGAGAGAGAGAGAGAGAATGAATAATGCCGCGGTGTCGATCATCGAGCCAATTCGAGTTGGCGCCTTTATTACGCCTCACCTCTCTGTGCCCTTTTCCTGCGTCACATGCCATTGAAGCGGCGTTAGCCGCTTCCTTGCTTCCTGCTTGTCGACCATCGTCGTCAGCCTTCTGATCGCAGCGAGCGTAAGTCGCAAAATCTTGAGACGCTCGTCGAGAACGCGTCCCGGTAAGTAGACGAGGTAGGAGGCGAACGATGGGAATCCGGATTCACGCAGAATGCGAGAGAGTGGCCGACGAGAGACAAACGGCAACAGCTGCTACTGAAACGGCACACTGAACCCGACTGAATCCGCGCAGTCCGAACGCGCGATATCGTTCGCGAACGTTGGCGCTCCAGTCAAGCAATTCCAGCGCCGGCGCGTCTGGATCGTGTCGGTAATGGGCGAACAAGCCGCGCGCTCGATCGAGCTTGTTAGCTTCCGTCCGCAGCGACGACATGTTGTTGACAGCCATAAAGATCCAATCCAAAGATGGATTTGCATAATGTGCGTGCATGAAAAAGTCGACCAATCGCGTCCGCCTGATTTCAAATATGTCATTACGCCTTTCAGCTTAAGAATGCGCGATTGGCCGACTCTCGGCGCATTTGTGGTGCACGTCCATGAGAAGTCTTCGGACGAGGCTCGTGTAAACGAATTTAGTAGAGCACGGCGGATAGGTGTAATTTTAGCCATCTGCTTTAATTAATAAGGTGTAACGAAATTTCTGACAGAACGCGTTATCCGCGCTGTCAAAGTCGATAACACTGAAATCTTAAAGACTGCAACGTCTGCTGGAAAAGCTTTCCGCTAGAAATCGCAAAGTTACAATTTCACACTTTAAGCAAAAGGCTAATATCTACACTGTATTATAGATCTAGATCGACGTGTGTTTGTATACAACCAAGTACACCGTCGTTTATATGCGTCGTCAATATTAAAGTAACAGGATGCTTTCATTTAACACATGCATCAAACGATCGATGTAAACTGGCGCGTATTGTACAGTCGGGTACAGTTTCATGCGTTTTCAATCGGTAAACGCGATATCTTCAATAGTAGTTTTCAGTTAGCCATGGTAGATGGCGTATTCAGCGTATTCAGCGGAAGTCGCTGAAAACCGCGAGACGACATAGGGAAAGGATAGATTTCCCAATTTCCCCCGGTCGAAAATCCCACGTCGAATCGCAAAAGACCCGGACGTATATCTTTACGCGACGGGGAATCGTTCCACGAACAATTCGCAAGGAATCCTCGATGCCCGAGATAGACGTGAAATGTTCCGAGAACCTCGAGTTCCGGAGAGGCGCCTGATGTTGGTAGCTCCTGACGAACGTGAAAACGCGCTTCCAATCGACGATCGAGCGGGTTATAGCGGTCGACGGACGGATCGAGTCATTCGACTCAAGATTTCCGAAGGCGGTGTCCCAGGAGAAAGAGCATCCGTTCGCGTTTATTCCTCCGGGGACCTTGGTCGCGTCGACTCACGTCGACTGGCGTGACGTCATCGCGGGTGCCGGCGATTGGTCGCCTGGCCGGCTCGGCGCGCGGTGTTGGCGGTCGCGAAGGGAAGGGGAAGCGCCGTCGGGCGAGCGCCGCCATTTTGACAGACAGAAGGAGCCTGCTGCCGCCGCTAACCGCGATCCGTCGTCGTGCCGTCCCCAGCTGAGCCGTTGACACCGTTAGCGCGAGCCGCCCGGCGGTTGATTATATCGCGTAGGATTCGCGGCAACCGGCGGTGGCGGAGAGGAGGAGGAGGAGGGAGGTAGCCGGATAAGCACAGAGCGGTCGTCGAGCAATATCGGGGAGAGAACGGTACGTCGTCACGGGCGCCTCGCGCCTCGTCTCGCGTCCGCTGTTCGCGTCGTGCTGTGCTGTCGTGGCTGCTCTCGCGTATATACGCGCCGAAGTTCCACCAGTGCTCCGTGACCGCTCCGTCGTCCCTTGCTCGCTCTCGTCGGCCGACCGACTCGCGACCGTCCGCTCTCTCGCGCGTCGTCCATCGTGTTCGCGGTGCACGGAGAGCCGGAGCGCACCGAGGGTTAAAACTTTCTCTCTTGATCGTTCTCTCTCGCGTTCTCTCGCCTGTCGTGAGGGAATTCGTGACGTTGTGGACGTAACTGCTGTTGGCTGCTACTACTGACAGCGAGACAGTATGGCGGGACAGACGATCAACGACAGGCTGTTGGCCGCGAGACACAGCATCGCCGGCCAGGGCCTTGCGAAATCCGTCTGTAAGGCGACGACGGAGGAGATGATCGGGCCCAAGAAGAAGCATCTCGACTGTAAGTAAGAAAGAAAGTGTCCCATGTGTGTACGATGAGCGTTATCGCTCTGTCGTCACGCTTCCCCCTCAATGGCTGGACAGTCGATTTCGCGTCGACCTCCCGGTTTTAAATCGAAGTTCGCCACCGGGATTCGCGATCGTGACTTTATTTCCCGGACTAGGCTCGGGAGTTGATTGTCCAGCCGTGGGCTTATCGATGGGCGAAATGGACGTTTCAATCTGTTTCGCACCCTTAGATTCCTTCCGAGCGCAGGATCGTATTCCTCGTTCGTAGACCGGCGCGACCGTAGTCGCACGGCGGAGCGAGTGACAGCGCGAAGAAAGCAGCGAGATCGCAAGTTAGCGAACGGCGAGCGAGTCGCTCACCTTTTCCATCCGCCCGCTTCCCGTTGAGAAAGGCGAGCGAGTCACTCGCTTGGTTTCGCTTCGCCTGATGTAAACTGCTTCTCTCGCCGCGCGAGTCAACTTTTTCATCGTTTGAACTCTTACGTGTCATTCTGAAAAAAAGATGTGTTCTTTTGGAAGATATATATATATATATATAATCACAGGAACAACAGTAATTATGCGCGGCCCTTTGAGGAAAAAAATCAAGAGGTCCTGTCTTGTAGCTTTTTATTCGACGTGTTTTTTGCTCTTCAAGTCGAAAGAGAATCAGATCGGAGGGTGAAAGAGAAGGGAATTGTGAAGATCAAATGTGAATAACGCGTATCACAGATTCTGTCGTCCTTTTTTTCCAGTTTCGCTTACATCTCCCAACTCTCGAGTGTGTATTCAGCAATTAGCAAAGGAAATATGGCAGTAAGGAAGGCGTTGAAAGCACAATGGAGGAGGACAGGTTTTCTGTTTCATGCATATTCGATTTTCGGAAATACGAAGAGAAGATTCGAGACGTACGCTTCACGTCGACGCGTTTACATTAAAAATAGAAGTAGATAGGGAATTAGAAAGATAGGAGACAGGAAAGAGGAAAAGCGATAAAAGGCAGTAAGAGACAGAGCTATATGTCACTTTACAAGTGCATGTGTTTCGTATCGGTTGCTTGCGCGGAATTTCATGCCAATAGACGTTCTTTTCTTTCTTTCTTTCTGTGACACTTTTAGTTTCTGCGCTGAAAACGAGACAAGTGTCGGTTCTCTTGGGAAGGCAGAGAGGGGGAGAGGAGGAGGAAGAAAGTACAGAAAAGTGCAATAGAGAAAGACGGAATCATCGTTTCATTGACGAGATCTCTCATTCTGGCGTTGAATTTTGGTTTTGAATTATCTGAAAGTGAAATGGAAGAGACATGGAGAGAGAGAGAGGGAGGAAGGGAGAGAGTTCCTGTGAGCAATCGCTTTTACATCAAGATCGAGCGTTCGAATGCAAATGTCATTTCATAATCCGAGAATAGCATGCGTTCGATCCATGGTTACGAAACTGTGTCATGTACACTTTGGGATGATCTATCACTTTAACAATACTAGCATTTCCGTATTATTCTGTATAAAACAAGATATACAATGCAAAACGCAGAGAAAAAGGAAAGCGCGTTAATTGAGTTACAATAGTCGTGGGTTGTTAATTCACTCGGGTATAATGGTCAAAGATTGATTCGTTTTGGAGCTTACCGTTCATGTGAAATAGAAGAAACGGTTAATAAGGAAACATTTAAATTCATAATTTACAAAAATCATCTGAACACTCATTTAATTATATCACAAGTCTACGTGTGAGTTTAATTTCATTTTTAATTATCTCAACTGCAATATACTTTGCAGTGTACTGCTGTATAACAATATTTTAACATTATAGTATTTTATATCATGTAGTATGATGATTATCTGCGATATAATTACTCAAAAGACAGTCGCAAAAAAATCGCACGTTATAAGATCGAGTTGATGTAACATACATTTCTCCAGGTGTGACAATACACTTTAACTACATAATTATACGTATCTTACAATATACATCACCATATTTACAATTAATGGTGAGCATCTCGAGTGCGAAGAATTTCCAACGAACTTTTCGCAGTAGTGGTCGTTAATCACATGTCCATTTAGTGATTACATATCACTGGTGATTTCCTCCCGTTGTCGAGTAAATCGTGTCGAGACGAATGACAACGGACTTGATATTTCACTGATAGTCTCTCCTCTCTCGATAAAATAAATTTTTCAGATTTTACATTCTATGATACTCTTTTTATAAAGCACTACAGCATATATGTATATTAAATTCTAGTGTCCTGGAG
This sequence comes from Dinoponera quadriceps, assembly GCF_001313825.1. NCBI lineage: Eukaryota > Metazoa > Arthropoda > Insecta > Hymenoptera > Formicidae > Dinoponera > Dinoponera quadriceps. The sequence continues at coordinate 486,228 of NW_014556924.1, read as the reverse complement.
CTCGTTAACTCGGAGTCCGCTATAATTTAGGCAAACGTGTCCCGTCATATTTTTCATACGTGAAGCGTGATTATCGATCTTTCGACTGCTTATCTCAACGTGTCTTCTTAATATCCCCGAATATAAACGTCTGTTATTCGCGACGGAATAATATTTAGTCTTCGCGACTTATCGGTCACCGTTCATTGTCAACGTAGATCGATTTGGTTGTTATTAGAGGCGATACGATGAGACTTATGCCGTCACTCGATAACGTACAAATGAGATCCGTGTCTCCTCACTTTTCGAAATTGTTGGGATTGACGTGCCCTTGTTGTTCGAACTTGGCAACTTGCAATTATGTGCGCGACTGTCGAACAGAATCACATGAAGTATCGTTTCTGCTATCTTTGTTATGTTCCCGTTTATTCGTCGACTGCTTTATTCGCGTTACTGGACGCATTCATAGTGGGAAAGACGATTGTTAAGCGTCGCGGAAGTTCTCTTTCCTGCGAATTAATTTCTCCTCGCACAATTCTGCCCGTCGTGTACAAATCAAAATAAGTAAATGGGATATCGTGTCGGGCTAACGCAGCGGGATACGTGTGTGGATCCGTGACTCGCGTCGATGATCCGCGGGATTAATCGAGAGATGTTCCCTTCGAAAGCTAGCAACAGCAGCAGCAGCAGCAGCAGCTACTCGTTGGTCTGGCCGATTCGTCGGCACTCGCGAAAGCTCACTCTGCCCGATCAATAATTTCAACGGAGCGACGAACGTCGTTGTGCGCGCAGTGTGCGAAAATCGCCGTGAAAAGTGCGTGATACTGTTGTTTTCTTACACTCCCACTAACGAAGATCGCGAATCGATGAAATTAATAATATAGTTTTTGCCTGAACAGCAGAAGCAATACTCGATAAGAAACACTCTTTCTTCGATTCTCAGAGTGCTTATTCTGGTAAACCGGCTTGTGTAACGACTCAAAAGTGAAATTGACAGGTCTCAGGTACCGGAACCTAATTAGTCAAATGGTGAAATCGAAGAAAGGAGATGTAACCGTTTAGACACGATCCCAATCTTACCCCTTATGGTTACTATATTTATCTATTTAATTAAAAGAAATTATGAGAAGTGGAAAATAACACGTTATTAGATATATACGTTTTTAAATCAACTATATAGTAGTTCTGCAGAGAGAGTATTTGCTATGAATATGCGATTCATTATGAAAGCACAAAATTATATATACATATATATCCAAAATACACTTATTATTTACTGTCGTCGACAGATTGAAGTCAAACAGATTCACGCCTCTAATGAGCCGGGCACCAACTCGTTATTTATTATTAGCTTAGAAAAATTAGCAAATCATTATCTCATTCCCTTTTCCCCTATATATACATACATGTCGTGCGAGAAATTTCCTCGGAAATCCGCATGGATTTTCTCCGGTGACGCATTAGCATCGCTGGTTAATTAAACGCTCATTGGCGGAGGCCGACGTCTCTTGGTATCCGTGCGTTGTTTCGAAAGTGTTGCTCTCACTACCCCCTTGAATCGAACGTTGATCTAAAACAGCCGACGTTGCTGCGTGTTGCAGCTGCAGATAGGAAGGGACGAGACTGTGCTGAACTGTGCGATAATTGGTCGGTGACTTCTATGGCACACGGTGAACCATTCGCGAAACCGGCGTGTAGAACGTATTGTACGACACGTACCCTGCAAGTGGAAGTAAGGACACGTGCCTGAAAGCGCTTCGAGCTGTGTCACGTATTACGTTACGAATAGTTACGCGATGAGTTATCGGACAAAAGTAAAATACGATGAATGTGCGTGACGAGTTATCAACGAAACCTCTGGGTTCGTTGACTATCGATCTTCCACGTATGTCGCGAGGAGAATCTTCTATTCCGTCTTTCCATCCGGTCTTCAGATTTGACTAGAATTCTGTATCACCGCTCTGTTGGCGCATGTGCGTGCGTCTTGGGATTTTTTTTTAATTAAATATCATTCACCACGCACTCATTAATTTATTCCGGATCTTTGTGCAACTGAAAATAAAGCTTTTACGTGCTCGAGCGTGACGTACGCGTTTATTCGTCGGTCCTTCTAAGTCGTATACAATGACTGATTGTTCGCGCACTCACCAGGCCCCCGAAGGCTCATCCACTTTGGCGCACGTTTTCCTTATTATGACGTGATATCAACGGGAGGACCGGCATGATAAGACCGATAGTCCCGATTACGAAGGCGACGGTTATGTAAAAAAAATGACCTTTCTTCGAAGCTATGTGAATAAAGAAAAAAAAAAGAGATCTATAAAGTCACTCGCACCTTTCAAGACTGTGAGTGGTCTTGAAACTTCGTCTTCCTCTACATTATAGCGCTGCCTTCGTGCTCGATCGATGACATTGTCGTTGCGTATATCGTCACAGTCGCTCGAATGAAAGCGGACGTTTAACGATCAGCGAAAATAGATCTTTAACCTTCTAACTGCAAGGCTTCTTCGCCTTTTTTTAAATGCAAATCCGACTATTTTTCATTGAATATCGGTCACTGAATGTGCGATTATACGTGAAATTTTTTACGCATTTGGTATTTATCGAATGTAATGTCGTGTGACTTTATTGGAATGCAAAGAAAAACTTGACAAATTTATAAAAATTTAGGATAAAGCGAGTTTAATTATCGATTGTCTCGCTCTTTGCTTTCTTGGATAATTTGGAAATTGGTTAAAGGACTTTTGGCCGTCCAAAAGTTGTCCTATCTGTATTTATTATAATGATATGCTACAACCAAGAGATTAAAGTCATTCGCGTCCCTCACGGTCAATGTTCGCAGTGTCATACAATGTATTGGAGGCGTTTAAAGAAAGTTCGATCGATACGATCGCCGTGACACTGTCGTGTCGTGTAAAAAAAAATAAGGTTATAAGAAGGATAACCTTCAATCTCGGTTGATCTCGATTAATTAATCCTTACTTGGCTGCTGTCCATTTCCCAATTTGTAATGTAAACGGGGAGAGAAGGCTAGTGTCGAGTTTGTTATTCATTAATGTTGTTAGCGTGGTCATAATGAAAAATTCGAGATAAGAGGGAAGATCAGTGGCGGAGAGAGAACAAAATTAAAGGTGGAAGAAGCATGCGCAAAAAAAAAGGAAATACTATTTGAAATATATTTAGTGTTTAACTAAAATTTAGTGCGGTTTTCATTCCGTGAATTATTTCATTATCCTTTAATTTCTATATCAACAATGTATAAAGCGCCGCTTCCCTCGCGTGTTTGGAACCGGCACACGCTTTAGAATAACACGATACCCTATCACGTTCACTTGTACGAGTATGATTAACTCCAGCGTGTTATTCGCTCGATATTATTTCGCAATTTTTTAATGAATCGTTCGCGCGATTCGGGAGAAAATGGCCCAAATGCGAATAGAGTTGAAGCACTCGACGATTCGTCTCGAATAAATCTTGTTAAAGCGCCGAAAGTTTTCGCTTATTTTTATATGACAAAGTTTTCTTATGATAACGTTGAAATAACGTTGCCGACTGTGAACGAATTCGATACTGACGGAATTAAAGTATATCCGTCACGGTCAACGTTCTCCTTATTGCACAGCGTATATCAATGCACATGACGGGCACGAGAGGTCAATCGATAGCACCTCTGTTTTTTATCCGAAGGAACAACGGCGCTTTCTATACGCGAGATCATTCGGCGAATATTGTTTTCTCGGTACTCGCCGAAACAATCATTTATGAGAGGAATCTTCGATAGCAAGGTCGTCGTGTCTTTGCAATTTCTTCGCCGATGTCGACAATTGACGGCGCTAAATAAATAAATAAATAATAAGAATTAAAGCTTGAAACATAGATTGTCAAATGGTTGTCTAATTTGTCATATCAATACCAATCAATTCCAAGATGATACTCTTTAACAAAGATTTTTAAGGAAGGTTATTCGCGTTTTAGAAAAATTGTGAAACTGAGATTATTCTCCTTATTTACTTTTGTCAGAGAGAAAAATAATATAAAATATATTAGAGGATAAATGTGTGTACGGAACTGATAAAGATAGATTGATTTTGCGAAATCTTTTCGTTTCATATGAAATGAGAATGATAATTTAATCTACACCGTGGTAAGATGGGGCGCTGTCGAAGAACGTGAATATAACTAGAGTGAATGCAGAAATTCCCAACGACGTATCGATTGCCCGCGAAATGCATTTGTGTCTCTTTCCATTTCGCAATTTACGACCGGCCCGGATTATTTACAATTGATCACCCCTTACCATATGTTCCACTTATTCCGAAATGGAATTCATCCATGCGTGCGTTATCATTGCGTCCGCATAAAGTCACATTACTTACAGTTGCGACATTGGCATCGCATTGACTCCTCGACATTGATATAATCGAGTACAATCGCGAATTATTAAATGGAGAGCGCGGTGCGTCTTTCTTCTCTCTCTTTTTTTTTTTGGCGGAAAGAAAAAGGTATGCAAATCGAGTAATTCGTCGTGAATGATGAAAATAATGTTGCGTGTAATATAAATCAGTCTCAGGCGTAATTGCGATTCTTACAAATGTAGAATCTAGTTTCATAATCTTTTTTCAATACAGATTCCCGTTTACGAAATTAAACCAAGCTGCTTTATTATCTATAGAGGGAGTAAAGGCATTAAATAAAGTAAAACATAAAATAAGATGAATTTTAATTGAAGCGAAATGAAACGATAATTACGTGAATTTCGAGGCAAAGTTTAATTTATTGTTTGCTCCGCTTTTCGCATTTCGATGATCCTTGCGCGTTTTCCGCTCAATATAAGATGCGAGTATCAGTAGGCGTTTCGCGATTATAACCGGGAGAGAATTCGAGCGTACGGGAGGAATAGGTACACCGCGCGCTGTCCGGTTAAATTTACATATCGCTTGCGTGTATATACGCAGCGTGTGCGAGAATCGCTTTGCAAACCGGAGGCTGTTGAACGGAGGACGAAGAGAGGAGATGAAAAAATGAGAAATTGAATATAGCAGGGAGGAGAGTAGCGAGAGGCCGCACCGATCTAAAGAGAAGTGGTTCATTCTTGACCTCGCGTTGTAGCGCGTCGGAAATGATTTCTCATAATGGGGGAAAATGGGGGAGAATTATCCTTGAAGGATGTATCGTATCGTATGTATTGTATCGTGTGTACGGAGGTGTTCGAGTTTTTCTCGAGAGAAAGAAAGAAATGTACGATTTTCTACTTTGAAATTCCATCTCGATGTGTGGCTGCAAAAATATCGTTGTCGTGAAGCTTTAATATCGGCGATATTTTCTTCTTTTAAATTGGTCGCGCGTATGAGACATCCAATATTCGGATATTTCGGATGATACTTACTGATCCCTGATCCTTGGATTTTAATATAGTGCAAGAAATGAGGAGCGCCTCGAAGCACCTCGTTTAGGTGAAAGTAAAATTCGACTGAGAAATGATGGTCGGAGTCGGAAAATTGGAAGTCGGAAGACACGGTCTAGGACACGTCTCGGCAATCTCCCCGACGATATAGTCGATGCTTATATCAGGAAACTCCACGGTTCGGCGGCGACGGCTGCTGGTTTTTGCGGCTCTCGCAGCTATAATCTCCTTGCCAAAACGCGTTTATAACGTTATCGCACACGCCCCCGTCCGTGTCTGGAGATACACACGGCGCACACACCCCTTCAGCTCCTAGATAGCGATTGCTTTTTTGCCAAGCACTCTGTTTAACATCCTCCGACAATTACCAGTCGCATGACTTTATCGGAAGATTTATTTAAAAGCTGTTGGCGTATTATCAGCTGCGTGTCTCGCTGAACATACATTTGTTGTGTATCGATTAAATTTTATTCTCCACGGTATCCTCTCTTTCTCTCTCTCTCTCTCTCTCTCTATGTCGAGCTTACGGCGAGCAAACTTTTCCAAAATGGCTGACAACATTATTATATACATCTATTAATTTGAATGATTATTTAATATTACCTGCACACTGAATGATTAAAACGATTAAATTTTATTCCCCATGGTATCCTCTCTTTCTCTCTCTCTCTCTCTCTCTCTCTCTCTCTATGTCGAGCTTACGGCGAGCAAACTTTTCCAAAATGGCTGACAATATTATTACATATATCTATTAATTTGAATGATCATTTAATATTACCTGCACACTGAAAATAAAAAATATATATCCACACATACATATATGCATGTATTACTAAATATTGATTATTAATTTAACAATTCACCTGGGCGCACTATTCGTGTTAGCGCTTCAATAATTGGCCCTTTAATATTAAAATACTTGGTATGTTTTAATATATACTATTCACACTTATAAACACTAACATATTTCCTCTGGATATGTCATAAACGTCATAGACGTAAATATTAATCGGCCGCTCTCGGTTCTCGGCGGCCGTGTTTTTTAATTCGACGCGAATTCGTATTTTTCCCACATGTAACAGTGTGTGGAGGCGGCTGTGGATTGCTACGCGTGCTGTTTTCCGGGTGGCTTGAATGAACTTTTGTAAAACGTGTTTTCGTTTTGACAAGCGGCGACGCCGGTGGACATACTTGACCGCCAAATCCGTCTGCGTTTAAGAGAGTATATAATTAGCACAAGAAGCGTCACAAGGACAAGCGGTCGAGAGACAAATCGTGCGTTGCAACTTCTGTGTTCGACAGGGCCGATTGTCCCATAAAGGGTTACGCAATTATCCCGTTACACATAGGAAAATATCATTCTAATTCTGTTGAGAAAAGCGATTATTCAGTTTACTTTCCTTCTTCTAAATAATGGTTATCTTCAGCAAAAAATATCGTTTTCATATAATAGTTTAAAAATAAGCTATTATTTGCCTGAATTCACGACTTCTCGTTCGTCGATCAAAAACAACTTCAAATTTCAACCAATATTTTGTAGTTCATCGTCGCAATTACATACGTACGTTGATGCGCTGTAAATCTCAGAATCAAAGAGTCAAAATCCAGAAAGCATAGGTCGCTAAGAAAATTGCACTGAGAAATGAATTATTATACGGTGTAATAAATCACGCGTACACGTGGCATATCTTTCGAATGTAACTTTGGTTCATTTCGCGAAATGCAGTCTGGAAAATTCGCCTCGGACAACACTGAGTGTGTTTCGCACCGTTAACCGTATGGAAACGTTTCAGCTCGTAGAAGCGGAGTTTACTGCTGATTCACTGCTTTATTCGCGGTTATCTGGTGCCCCTCCGCTCTGCACTTTCGTTAGAAGCCCTCTCGTGACTTCGATATTGCGGGATCATCGGTCGAAAGCGAGAGATGGTTTTAAAGGCGTGGGAAACTGTCCGCGGTAAAGCGTTGCTCAACTCTCATCTTTTTCACACCGATCAAATAGACACAACCTGTGTCTGCTTGTTTAACCGCCTGCCCTCCTCTTCTTCTCACTTCCCCTCTCGATGGTCATGCGAAGGAAAAATCGCTCACATATCGTGCATGAAAAATATGTAAATTTGGCTGTCTAAATAATTATGCTATTCTTAAGCTTTCCTTTTCTGGTTGTTTGTAATTTTTGGATTAACCGCGACTTGGAATGATATTTTCGTTCTATCTTGAGTGTAATAATTTATTATAATGATTAAAAAATCACAAACACAACACGATTCTAATATATATATATATATATATTATTATATATATATATATATCTTTTATAAAGTGATACGACAAATTCGGACGTATTTACACGCTTTTAAACAGCCATATCTCTTTGAAGTGAAAGGGTTAGCATATGTTCTCGACCATTTGATCGCACATTACCAAATTCGCAATTGGCGAACCGGTCAGTCAGCCAGCCAGCCAAGGAATGGTCATCGTACCAATGACGTTCGTCTCGACGTTAAATGTCGACGCACTTAGAAATAGAGCAAAGATGCGTTGTTAACCTTATTACACGATGTATCGCCCTCCTGAGTGCTTTCGTCGATCAATCGCGATTGATGCGTAAATTGTCCGTCACTCGTTGTATCGCCGCGCGGATTCTGCCACGCCGGATTGATGTTCGACGACGACGTTGTCGCGTGATATCTTCTTCCGCAAGCCTGTAACAGGACAGTCGAGTGACGCGAATTTGGCACATGCAGGTCGGAGTCACCGAGCCACGATATGATCGATATCATCGGCTATTCCCGTTTTCGAGAGCACCGATGAAGGGAATAGGGCTCGAGCAACGCTCGAGTATCGAACCTTCGTTGCTCTTCGACGAGCTGTTTTTAAACGGACAGAATTTGGGAGAGAATCCTGTCTATAACGTTACATGTTTACTTGCGAATCTAATTATGGACAAAAGAAGGCGACTTAATCGTAAATTCATACATTAACCAGCTCTTACGCGACAATAATTTGTTTTGCATGGTATATATTGTCTCTTATTACAAAACGTTTTTAAAGTATAAATTGCTTGTTCTAGAGGATATCTCTAGAATAAGCAATAGTACAATATATGGTTCAATTTCTTTTCTCTCGTTTTCGAATCATGGGATAGAATCGATCTACTTTAGCAATATCCGACTTAACATCTGTCCTAACTGACTTTCAATGGTTGCGACATTCGATTTCTTCGTTAAATAAAATATCATATTACAGTAAATATAAAATATATTAGTATATAATATAATAAATATAAAGTAGCAGAGAACTTTTTAATTGAACAAGCTAAAAACTAAACTCGTGACTCAACGTTAAACTGCTTTCATCTCGCGTTTTTACATATAATAGTCAAACATATATCTATGAGCGGACACGAAAAAAAAACGTAAAAAAAATATTTTCTCATTGAAATTGGAATTTTTGGAAATTTGAGATCAAGAGAAATGATGCGTTTGCGATAAGAATTTTCGCATATGAAAGAATAATCGTTCAAGCGCGATTACGTCGTGGGCTGCTGACGTTAATTGTGAATCGTATGTGAATTACGCTGCAATTTTGTAATCTTGTGAGATGAAGGTCAGTGTCCCATTGTAAACTTGTGATGCGCGTAGGCGTTTCGCGTAGCTATCGTGTCGAAAGTGCTGTTGTAGAGAATCTAATACCAGGAAATCGTTCCGACAACCTTGAGCTCACCTGCTCACCTGTCGCCAAAAACGGACTCCCCCTCCCCTTTCTGTATCTTTCTTTCTCTCTCCTTTTCTCTCTTTCTCATTTCAGATTTAATCCACTGTACGAATGAGCCGAATGTCTCCATACCGCAACTCGCGAACCTTTTGATTGAACGTTCGCAGAACACAAACTGGACGGTGGTGTTTAAAGCTCTGATCACCGTACATCACATGCTCTGCTATGGCAACGAGGTAAAAAAAAAAAATTACCACTTGTTCCTTTAGCTCGCGTGCACATCTTCTTTTCTCCCTGGTCCGATTCTAAAATAGTGTCCTTATATGCAGAGGTTTACGCAGTATCTCGCCTCCAGCAACAGCACGTTCCAGCTCAGCAATTTTCTCGACAAGAGCGGCGTACAAGGTGATCATTTCGTGATACGATATTTATCAGCGAGTATACTTTCGCGCGTTCCTCGGGATATCACACGGGACGTTCCGGAATTGGCGAAAAGTGGCGGCGGGACACGTGTGACGTGAGATATACGGGTTTCTTGTTATTTTTATGTTCCATAAAAACTAAAATGTCTTTTAAATGTTACATTATTAGGCGTCTTTTAACGTCAATATCAGAATAAAAAATGTCACAATACGAAAAAAATAGAAATAGTCTCGGTCATTCTACAGGAAACTAAAACATGTGTCTCATAAATTTTTATAGGACTGACATACCATTTCAAAGTAAAAAATTAGCTTTAAAAGAGATGAAGATGTCCCCTTTTTTCCACACCACGAAAGCATCAAATATCAAATTTTTTTTATTGTTGTTTATTACATGATGGAAATGAGAGCTGAGTTTTGATTTTAACTGTTATATTTGTGACCAATGCCACAAAATTAACCACACAGAAGAAACAGCGCTAGATTCAAATAAATAATCACTTCAATGCTCCTTAGCAAAATTCTACTTGGATTAAGTAAATTTTATTTGGATCAAAGTAAACATTTTACTTGGAAAATATTTTTTTTCTGTGTACAATTAACGGTTTAGATCCAGAATACATTTTCCGTGTTGACCAGTGTGACACTCACACTCACACACATTCTCGTATCTCTTAATGAATAAAATTCGAAACGTGAATTTCGACGCATACAGGCGTCGGTTTTTCGCCAATCCCGGGAACATTCCACGCAGCAACTAATCCTGTAACGTCTCTACTGGAACTAAAGAAAAATTCGTTCACCTAAGAAGCGGCAGACTAACGTTCATTTTTCGATTAACCAAAAAGTCACGCCGCGAATGGCACACGCGCTGCACTATGTGCACGGCTTTCCGCACTGTCTTCTTCGCTAGAATCACGTGTCCGATCCATCGACGTAGTTGCGGCGATACTCCGGCCATGCTTACCGTGCACCTGTCACATAGAAAATTGCAACACCTCGTAATTTGAATAGTCGGTAATCACGACGATGGGCTTTTGTCAAGAACGCACTTAACGGAGACGTCCGTCGATCGGCGAGGATTAACGCGAGAGTCGCTTGGAATAATAATCACGGATTTCCGGAACGGAACGATGATAAACACGCGTTCTCGTTCCCGTGACGAATTTTCCGTCTGACCGATTTCCTTGCATTGTGCAGCTCTATCGTCCATATGGAAAATTTCTTTCTCTTTTCCATGTATCTGGCATCTGTGTGTGTGTACGATTTACTAACCTGGACTAACTTTCTATCTTTTTGGGCACAGCAGGAATACGCGTGGGTGAGTTCTAATTGCGTCTTCTTCTTATTTCACGTTACTTACTTACTAACGTGGCTTTGTAGCTCTGTGTCTGTGTCGTCCGACTTTGCGATGATAACGTTAAGATACACGTGTATATGAGCGTTGTGGGTCTAATATGATTTGCGTGTGTGGCGATTGATGTGTGTCGAAAGATGACACGCGCTCGGTATGCGCATTAATCGTCGTCATTAAATGGATAAGATTTGCGAAATGTGTCCGGCGGAATACAAGTATTTTTACTTCCATTTTCAAATCAACGTGCACACGTTTACATAACTTATGAAATTAATATGCAATAGCACAGCCGACTTTCTAATTTCACTTTTACGCACTGTTGCGTAGCGCTGTTGGTGCTTTCATCGCGCCTCACTCTATGTGTACGAATGAGTAATGAGCGTTTTTTATGCGTCAGGATATGACATGTCGCCGTTTATCAGACGATACGCCAAGTACCTCAACGAGAAAGCCCTCTCCTACAGGACGGTTGCGTTCGACTTCTGCAAAGTGAAAAGAGGGTATGTGTGTGCGTGCGTGCGTGCGCGCGTGTATGTGTGTGTGTGTGTGTGTATGTTAAAGGTAATCTCACTACTAATCAAATTAATGATCACCTTTTGCTTCTTCAACTGATTGATCAAGCACTCTTAGTATTTATATCGCACACAATGCGCTTATATATTTATTATTATTATTATTACAATAAACTTTATCATCGAAGCAATTAAACATCGCGTAATTCACATTACAGGAAGGAGGACGGCACTCTACGCACGATGAATGCTGAGAAACTCCTGAAAACCTTGCCGGTACTGCAGTCGCAACTCGACGCACTGCTGGAATTCGATTGCACGGCAAACGACCTCACAAATGGCGTCATAAACATGGCCTTCATGCTTCTCTTTCGAGATCTTATCCGGTTATTCGCCTGTTATAATGACGGCATCATTAATCTGTTAGGTAACACACCGTATTCACAGTATTCCTTTTTCTTATCTAGGAACAAACGCTGATGTTCGCTGATAATCAATATGTAACACATCGGCATAATTAATCTCGCGGTAGAATTCGCGTACGTGTATCACGTGTCCTGCTCTTATCGGTCCGTGTGACCTTTCAGAAAAGTATTTCGACATGAATAAGAAACAATGTCGGGACGCCTTAGACCTCTACAAGAAGTTTCTTATACGCATGGACAGGGTCGGAGAATTTTTGAAAGTCGCGGAAGTAAGTTGCACACGCATGCCTCGAACGTAAAGACCGCTGGAGGTGGTCCGTTAATGCACGACTGATCGCGCGTTTTCTTTGCAGAATGTCGGCATCGACAAGGGAGACATACCAGATCTGACAAAGGTGCGTGTGCTCAATTGTACTATTTATTTCTCGCCATCTTCTGCTAATGTCGTGATCAATGATAACAGTCTAATTCGTGTTCAATTGTCGCTTGCCACTTTGAAGAATAATTAACACGATGTGTAAGAAAACAAAGTTAACATGTAGCTAAAATTTCGATTTTCTTGTTTCTCCCTTCAGTATGATTCAGCAATATTTCTTTTTGGGAGATTTTGTGAGCCAGTCGCGTTTGCAAATCATTCTAGCGCGTGTCGTTCTGAAGATCTTTAATAATATCTTTAATAATATCCATCCAAACAAGTGCATGTATTATATATATCTTAGCGGAGAGAGATGTTTTCAAGATCAAACGCATAGTTGAATTTACATTTTCACGATAGACGGTAATGCTCCAAAGATGACCGACGATTGTTTTTTTAGGCACCGAGCAGTTTGTTGGATGCCCTGGAGCAACATCTCGCCTCGTTGGAAGGAAAGAAGGGCTCAGCCGCGAATACACCAACGCAATCAGCAAGGTACCGTCGATTTATCTCCATTTATCCGACTCATTTATGTCTTACACATTTCGATCAACGTAGGGATAATCCTAAACATTTATGATACATAGAATGCTGAATGCTATTTATAAACTGAGATATTACTATTCCTCTAAACTCCACTATATATATATATATATTTATATATTTTTTTTCGTCTCATCGTTCTTTCACCCGATGGACAGAAAATCTCTCTTTTACATATTGCCACGAGCTTTTTCAAAGTGAATAGTACTTGATACGTTTATTGCACACGCACATGTAAGAATTAAAACGAATTATGCGAGTCTCCGAATATCCCGACTTCCCGATTAATTATTTTTGACTTGTGTGAATGTTAAGTGTTGACCACCTTTCTTTACGTAACTGTCGACTGACAGGAGATCTGGATAGTATTCTTTAGTGTTATCGCTGGAAAGGGATATTTGATCAGTTGTCCGACTTGAAAAATTTGTCGATGATATCCCTGGATATAAGGTTAATATTGTCTCCAATATTTAATGTTTAGTTGTAGAACACTCGAAATATTTTCACCCTTATCCTGGCCTATTTTTATAGATATCCATATTATATCCTTAAATTTGCTATTCAATTTTTCTGTATATTACGTATTCTTCCTCGAGTCGTGACTGTGATTATCACACTATCCAATTTGACACTCCTATACACTGCACGAATGAACAATGTGTTTAGATAACGTAGTTTCCTTATAATTTATTGGTTATACTTCAGCACGCTTTAATATACACTCTGAGTTACTAATTGTGATCAAAACCGATCATGCAGTGTCATCGTTTGAGAAACTTGACAAGTGTTGATGTAATATTAATTCGTACAGCTATGACGGCAAAGTCTCTCTCTATCTATTAAAAAACGAGTGAGCCGTACATTCGTTAATCACCAGGCGCTAAGTTTCTACGGGTATACTTTTAATTGTCAAAATAATTTATCTGGCTAGAGCAAAAAGTATGAGAATTACATTGTAATAACACACATGTATTTATCTAAACAAAACTGCTTATTTATTGTAGCGCAGATGCAACATTATTCGTAGTACGCTACTTAAGACTCAATTACGAATCATGCAAAATATACTAAGCAATATTTGGGCTACTCTCCTTACTATAGAAAATAGAACGTCAATAAATGCATGTGTATATTAGAATACAGTGCGAAAGTAAAAAAAAAAAAAAAGAACGAGTGTGAGGGGAGAAATGAGATGGAGTCGGGCATGAATGAATGTGCGTGTGTGCGTGCGTGCGTGCGTGCGTGTATGTGTGAAGTGTGCGCGTAATGCACATTGCAATTTTCTACGCATTGTTACATCTATACGTTACTACACCGTTTCTCTTTTTTGTTTTTTTGTTTGTCTTCTCCTTTATTTTCAATTACATATTTTCCTTTACGCTCCTCTCTCGCCACATTTTACGCTGAAACGGACCTTCCGTATTCTTCTGTCCGTCCTCTTTTCCATCGACACAACATCCGACATCCTATCATCGCCCAAGCAGCAATAGAACCAATGTAAAGTCGGGAGTGTCCGCCCTGTCTTCCACCAGTACCGCGTTCGGAACAGCAGCCAGTAACGCGCGACTCGACCAAACCGGGAACGGCCTTATCGACGAAGCGTTGCGACAGCAAGCTCTCGCGGAAGAGGAAGCCGCCATGAATCAATACAAGGTATTAGTTCGCGAAGCCATATTAATTGCGATCTTTTTATCAAGGCTCCGATTGTACCGGGAGGATTTCAACCATAGATATTAATACGACAATATTCTTTCGGCTACGCTACTTTTATAACAAAGATTCAATTTGCAGGCTAAAGTACAATCACCATCGGGTGGTCCCAGCACAAATCCCTTCCTCAGTTCTCCAACCAATAATGCTAATCAACCGATCGTGGATTTGTTCGGTGCCGCGCCAGCGTCAGAAAATCAACAGGTACGCAGGTGTTGATTTTTAATTGAACGCAATTCGAGAGAAATGACACTGACACACCTGTCGCGTTGTTTCAGCAGCAGTCTCAGAAGGCGTCGGACGATCTGCTGCAACTGGCGGGCAATCCATTCGCGAACATGTTCGTGCAGTCAGCGCCGTCGGCCGCGCAGCCTGCTCAGAACAACATGTGGATGACCAACGGTAATGGTGAGCACGAGACTTAAGTCGCGATATTCGATTCATCGCTGCTTCTTCCGTCACCGCGCTTGATCTGATTATTTCTTTTCTTTTTCTCTTTTTGTTCTCCTTGTTTCTCATTCTCTTCCATTTTCCATTTTTTAGGTTTCGCGGCTGCGCCACCAGCAAATAATAACTTTGTTACAGATAACAGTTTTTCCTCCGTATTCGGAAATCAAGAACAGCAATCTTGTAAGTGCTCTCAATCGTGATTAGCGCGAGGATTTATATATATATATCGGACTTGCTCACACATACACACACACACACACACAGCGCGGGTTGAGAGTATTCTGTGCGTTTTTCGTTTCCTTTCTCCGCCACGTTTACTTATGCGCCTTCTTTTCTCTCTCTTTATCTCGCGGAACTGTCTCGCGGCCATTCTTATGATACTTTCGCATCATACCTACTTTTCATCTTTGGAACGCAAGCAATCACACATGCCGTTTAACGCAGAGACGTACGCCGAGTGAATTACAGCGATTACACAGGCGGCTCGTTTACAGCCGCGAGATTACGTAACGATCGCCCAGTAACGACGATAAACGATCGAACGACAGTAACTCGTGGTAATCGTTGAGATTATTCGGTATACTCTCCGAGAGTGTGCATTTTGAGCGCGCGCGGTCGTCGCGTTAACAGAACGCGCGCGATTCTCGCTGTGACTAACATAAAATTAATCGGACATCACGGTGAGGTACTCTCGTACTTAGTTTCACTGCTCCCACCGGACGCGAAGTCCGGAGAAGGAAGGTAGCTAATTTATGCACCCCGATCACTCTTTCTGCGCAAGCTGGCGCTCCAGGAACGGCCGCGTCCGTACCTAATCCCTTCATGTCCGATTTCCCATCCGGCGGCCAGGCGACCTTCGGGCTGTTTGAGCAGGGCGGTGTTGTTGTTGGCGGCGCGAACGAGCAAGCGGCGCAAGGCGGAGACCTCTTCAGTGCCGGCGGTGGTCAGGCGGATCTCTTCTCCACCGCGATGCTGAGGGCCGCGAACGGCAGTGACGGAGACGCCGCGGCCGATGGGATGGCGGCGGCGCCTCCCGGCAAGCCACCGTCCACTGCCACGCCGCCTCCTAGACCACCGCCACCCGCGACCGCCGCGAATGGTGCACCGCGTACACTGTCACCGACGTGCGTCGGCGGAGCGTCACATGGTAGGCCAGCGGCGGCGAGCGCATCGACGACGGCGGCGGCGACGGCGGCGGCGGCGAGCGCCGCCGCCGGTTCAGCCCCGGGCAAGAGCGCCTTTGACGATCTCAACGACAGTATCCGTATGGCACTGGGCGGGTCTCCGTCGCGTCCGGCACCACTGGCCGCCCAGCAACAGCCGCAACAACGACGCATGCCGCAGTCGGCGGCCGGTATGTTCGCGTGCAACCCGGACGACGCTACTGAGCAGCCGATGCCGATAGGCTATGGTATCCCTACCCAAGCCCCCCAAGTAGGGTACGGTTCGCCGGCAAAGCAAGCCATGTCAGGTGACGGGAATACCCCGAATTAGTCACGCTAAATTGCATGAGACTCTCGCATCCTCCGCACAGTGGTCTGGTCGTTCAAACTACAAATAACGATTGTACAAGTTAAATTGTGACGTTAAACCCCCACCCCTCCGGTGAAAAATACTTTCAGCTCACGATGGATTAGTGATTGATGAATAAGAGACGAGCTTGATCGATTCGAAAGTTGGAAAAGTTGATTTTTACGCATGATTCGACGGCTTTCCACCACACCACTGTGCTCTACCGTGAATCCAGGTTCTTCGTTTCTTCTGTTCTTTCGCCTCCCCTCCCGCCCCCTCTTGTTATATTTTCTTTTTTCTCAGCACGATCGCGTTTCACGTTCGATTTGTATGTATCGCTCGCTCGGCAAGCAAGCTGCCTTAAATGTGTCTATGATTTCAAGCACGCGAGAACACGAGATAGTCTCAATGGTGTGATCTTAGCACTCGTGTTGTGTCGGGTAATCTCAGATATTCACGGAAGAATCATGGAAGAACGATAAACGATTACATCGTCAACCGGTGAGAACGCGCGATAACCTCATGATCGCGACTTCTCGAACGCGCGAATACGATTCAATTAATCTGCGATAAGCTGCATGCTGTTATTCGCGCGACTAATTGTGCGACATAAAGACACAGATCTGCGCAATTTTGTTGCACGCTGTTGCACGCAGGAATTCTGCGACGACGGTGTTGCTCCTTCGTGTAAAAATCTCCCGGGTGTTTTTTTTTTTTTTTTAGTTTTTTTCGTTACGATATATATGTTACTTATGCTCCACCCCAGTAATTATATGAATCAATTTTACAGTTCGCTTCAAGTCCTCCAATTCGAGTTCTATAGTCGTTGTTTCGCCTGATGTAGATGTTGCTTGGGGTTTTCATGGTTTTGGGGGTGGAAGGGGATTTGTTGTGTTTATAACTGTATCCCGAGTTAACGACGTTTCAGCCGCGGGGCAACCGGTCAACGCGGCCGGCACTGGCAAGGTCCTGACCGGAGATTTGGACAGCAGCCTCGCCAGTCTCGCGCAGAACTTGACGATTAATAAGAGCGCTCAGCAGCAAGTCAAGTGAGTGTGACCACATCTTTAGACAATTCGGATTTTAAATGTACAAGTTCGCAAGTCTCCCTGAAATTGGTACACTCGTAACAATGACGGTGCAACTCACGGTCACTCGTGGTGTTGTGAAACTGACCGTTGAAACGTGATGGTCAACGATAGGAAATTAAAACTTTCCTTTCTTCAGAGGGATGCAATGGAACTCTCCGAAGAACGCAGCGAAAACGGGCGGTCCGGCTGGTTGGTCACCGCAACCAATGGCAGCTACGACTGGTGCTGGATATCGACCCATGGTGAGCTTTCCATTTTCGGTCTTGTTATTGTTTCAAGGTATTGTCGCAGCACGTTTTTTCCAATCGTTAGTACACCATGAACGCAGACAAGCATTCATTGTCGTTTTTTGCTATGCATATATTATTCTTTAAGTTATTATCAGTCCGACAATAGGCAGTTCGCCTTATTGACGACACAACTTCTAGCTATTTTTACACCGTGACAGTATAAATGTTGCGTAATACCTTAGGTCGTCGATTCTTCCTATTCGGAGTTATTTCCGTCTTGCTACACTCCACACATTCGACTTGGCGCGAAAGAGGCGTGAATTCCTTATTGCGCGAATCGCAATGAATCGCTTTAGCGACAATTATTCACCAAAAGTTACACTTTGACGGATCACCTTGATTTTGGTATATATTGTAAAGGGCAAAATATTCAATCACCTGCACTTTAACCTGCACATGTAAGTGACACAGATTATATTTAAGTATAATTAATCGTAAAATTAATTGTAATACAACTGGAAAGCGATCGATATTCCGAGAAGCAAATGTAAGTCCCAGCCGTAGCTCACAGTTCTGTAAGAACTTTTTCATTGTTCCTTTACTTTTAACCACATTGTCGTGTGGTGAAACCTGTTGGTTCAAAGCGCAGATGACTCGGCACATATACTCTCTACACTCTCTATAATATACATATATAATCCGTATTGGATGCGACCTCTTGTAAATAATTGTCGCTTCAGCGCACTAGACACGTAGTGTACGTCCAGCTCTCTATGTAGACCCGTCGAGAGATACATGTGCGTAAGTTTACCATTAAGCCGCAACGTCGTGGGACTCTTCCGCGCTCTTCGTAATACCGTAACGACACTTTCAATTAGCGCCCCTTTTAGGTGAGTGTTGCATGCGTGGCATATGGCATGTTACCGGATGTTACAGGGCCAAGGAATGACGCAGCTGCTGCCTACGACCACGACCATGGGGTTTCCCACACAGCCCACCATGATGGTAAGCTTTGCAATCATGAGCGTCTGTACTCTGTGAAACTTGGAATCCCTCAAGTAAGAGTCTGACCATCTTCGACTTTTTGATAAAAAATGGCGTCTAGTTTGTTACTAGAATGTTTTTCTCTATGAAAAGTGCCGACAATATTTCGAGTTCAAGCATATTTTTCTGAGGATTTATATGAAATTTATCCTATTATATATATATATATATATAATACTGTTTTTATTCTGTTCCGGACTATATAAAAATCTGAAAAAATTCCCGTATACTTTTGAAAGCATTAATAACAAGTGTTTACAATCGTACAAGTTGGATTGTATATTACTCATTTTTTACGGATTGAGATCGGAGCAGAAAAAACGGTTTCCGGTTAAAAATGCATAACTTTTATATGAGTGAAAAAAAATCCTTTCACCACTGTCTGCCATTTTAGAACAATGTTTAGTTACAGAGTGTATTTGACAATTCTCAATCCCGCCATTTTTTAACAAATAAGAAATTCTTTAGACCGATCAATAAGAAGTCGGAGATGGCCAGACTCTTATTAGAGGAATTCTAGTGAAACGCATGATGAACGACGCGACGATGCAACAAATTCGCCCGAGTTTCGCCTCGCGCGAGTAAAGTGTGTGATGATAACACTTATTGTCACTAACTCACCTTGTCGATAACGACACTCACTGTAAAAATTGCATACCGAACGATCCTCCTCTACTTTCCGCGAGGCACGAAGTGGCAAGTCACCGGGAAATGACATATCCCACTTCGACACCTCGTTGCATTATGTGCTTATTGCATCGACATGTACCGCTGGCGCACGATTTGAGAATGTAGTGATACTTGATCGCAGTGATGTATCTTTACACAGACTTTTCCGCAGACTGGTTTGAGATCTTTTTTTCTCACGTTCTTGGCTACTGTTCGCTTGAAATATTTTAGTTTGAAGTAGACAACGTAGATCAGTCAGAGACACGTAAAGCGCTCATGTGGTGATATAAGTTACAAGGTAACATGGAGAGAATAGATTAAATATTATATTTTTATGAGAGTATCTCCGTGAGATTTGCGAGAACGTGCGAGAGAGATTATATAGCTCGAATGTTGGAGCGAGTGGTTGGAAAAAGTGTAAATGCGCGAGGCATACTGAGAATCGTGTCTCAAAGGAAACGAAAGGACCCTTAAAAGGTGGCACGAGTCGGTAATTATCCGCACTTGTAAGTTTATATAAATTGACAGTACATTTCTTTCTGTGACGGTAAAAAGAAACTCGTGACACATTGCAGCTTAAGCGTGTTGGGGGGGGGGACTCCATATTGAAAAATACAATGCTTATAAATTCTCTACGTTCTTATGATCAATTTTATAAACGAAATACGGATAATTATTGACTTGTCCCCGTATTTTCACTTTAGGCATCTTATCTTACTTTGGAGGGAGGCATTTAATTTTTTCCATATATTAACGTATTTATCTCTGCAAAGTAGTCGACAAGGAGTTTGAAGCACATTGTTGTTTCCAACCACCGTCCAAATTTGGATCGTTTAAGGTTGACTTTCGTCAAGCTATGATTGATCTAATCGACGATTAACGATCGATTGATGAATCGCATTGGCTTATTGAATATCAATGTCGTCAATCCCGCCGAGAGTTAATTATCGATACATGAATTTGACGCCCGTCGCAAAATCGATTGGTCTTCCATTGCTGGCTTAACGTTAAGAAAAGCGTTATTTCGCAGGCACACGCTTTCTATTGTACATACATCTCATTCTCTCGCTCTCTGGTGTCTGTAGGGTATGCAAGGTATACCGATGGGCATACAGGGCATGCAGGGCATGCAGGGTATGAGGCCGATGATGTGTACTATCCCAGGTGCTTCCGCCGCCGGTAGCGGTATGATGGTTGCGGGAGGGACTGCACCCATGATGCAAATGACCGGTGCGAATCCCATGATGGGTCCTAACCTGCAGCAGCAGCATCCTCAAGCAGCAGCTCAGCCACAAGGCAATGCTGTCCAGCTCGATCCATTTGGTGCTCTGTGAAGGGATTAGGTACCTATTTCCTCATTCAGCATTCTCGAGTCGACGTGTACGATAGGATGAGCTGCGACAGACCTGTGGGTCGATTAAGGGCGGCGCGACAACCCTCAACATCCGTCACGGCATTACAAGCTGAGCTTTCCTTTAATCGGGCATGATCTCATTGGATATACTTGTTCGGTGAAAAATTGAATCAACTTCTCACTGTAAATAGAAACTTATCGCCCTTATTGCCGCGACAGTAATTTCGTGGCGATGACTCTCTAGTCACAATCTTCACGATTGCAAAGTGCAGAGACAATGTACGCGAAGATTACGAGACCCGATGAATTTTTCTGCAGTAAGTTGTATCATATAGTTATGACCTTATTTGATACGTGGTATGTTTATATGTATATATATTTATATATATATACATATATGTATATAATGGAGTAAATATAGTAGTTCAGTGTACAGCCTCAGCCCTTGTACGAGCGATCTTTATATTTCTTTTCGAACGATTTCTCTTGGTGGGCGTCATTCTGGAGAACCGTGGGAATAATGTACATAATCTCTGTGACTTATATCTGTGATTAATAATAAGTAACACACTTGTGACGCCAAGATTTTTCATCTTGGCGAGTCAAATCTTAGGTAACTTGTCGATCACTCTGTGTTACTAATGATATACACGACCGGATTACGACCTCGACACCTTCTCACATTCTCTACATCATCTTTTATATCACTCAGCATCACGTAGCATTACGTTATTAATCTGATCGATCTGTCGCTTGCGGACAAGAGTATATTAATTTATGAAAATTTTATCATATAAATATCGATCGTCAGTACATAGCTGAAGAAGTAAATTAGATTGCAAACGATGTCACTGTGGCCGCAACATTGCGCGTGTGACTAAAGCAAACCTCAATTTAACTGTTCCAGGATTCAAAATGGAATTAAGAAGACGGAGCGACATTTTGTAAATATCGTTGTGTAATATGCCTAGAAAAGAAAAAAGAAACACATGATTTGTTATCCCGCTTATTTCCGTTAGACGTGGGTCCGATCAATCTTAGATCATTGAATATCACTTGAATCGTCACACTGTGAATACGCGATCGGTAACTGTATCATACTTTATATATATGTATGTATGTGTATATATATATATACACATATATACATATACATATATATATATACATACATGTGCTTGCCGAAAGTATGTAACACGTGCATCACTACTCCGTAACACAGCGTCGTTCCCATGAACCGATTTGGTTTTAACGTTGACTGGCGTTTCCAAGGAAGAAAGATCTGTGAAATGTTGTCAGGTGAGAGCTGGAAAGAGAGACAAGTAACCCCGATGAGGTGATGAATGAGAAAAAAAAAACAAGAAAGAGAGAGATCGAGCCTTAATTAAATATTCCAGCCAATGTTCATGGGAATCGTACCGTAGTCAAGGGTGGCTTTTTCACCCTGAAATCCGTTGCCGGGCATGATATTCGGGACAAACAGACAAGAGTTGTTCGGACACGGTTAAGAATGACACGATCACGTGAGAGTGCGGTGACGCCACGAGGACTCGTGCCGTGAATATAAACAGTGAACTGCGCGAGTGATCGGAGGTGACAGTTGGCGCGCGAGTAACCGAACCGTTCTTCTTCGTTGATATCGAGAAAGCCTATCGAAGATGCATTTCTAAGTTCAGTGAAGGATTTTTCCGTAACTACGATGTAGCGATATTTAGGTACGATTAGTTAATGCAAGGGTCGATATTGTAATATCGTTTAAGGGCGCGTTGTCGACGCGAGTGAGGGAGGGGGGAGATTCCGATGGTTCGTGATGGTCTAAACCGTAATCGCGTTAGATTTACACGACGATTGCACGTACCAATATCCGCGTTAACGCGTTTAATAAGTGCAAAACAGAAAAAAAAAACATGTCGAGATAGATTCTCGTGTATATATTCTCGTTGTCATATATATGTTTATATGCGTGTGTGTGTATGTATGTATGTGTGTTATATGTATGCACGCACAAATGCACACACTTACACACGTTGTTCTGCGAATGTACGGATCGAGCTGAGAGAGAATTTCGAGGCTTTTGTCGAAGTATTAAATGTAACAATAAACACACGCGACAATTACTACAAACACACACACACACACCTATGCACGTACATAGAAACATACATATTAAATATACACACACGTATATCGCGGGAAGAAGGCAATGAGACGAATAGGTGGACTCGTTAAATGTTCTTTATCCGTATTGTTCGAAGATATCATAATAAGGTAGTTGAAAAACGAGATACATAAGCAAGTTAAGACGATGCTCATACACATAATTACGAATATAATGTAAACCTACGATTCGAGCACGGTACTATATCGATACAGTCAATATCCCGTTCCGTTTGAGACTCGTCACCGCAGCGTCGGCGGGAAAACGAAAATCTGTCGTCTGGAATCGTAGCTTGTATCGATCGGTCATTTCGACCAGCTCGCTCGCAAACCTGTGCCGCTTCGTAGCGAGCGCGCGATCCGCGCGTTAATGAGAAAGAAAGAGAAAGAAGAAGAATTAGGATGAATCGCCGTGTGCAGAGGGTGGGAAAAGGAAAAAGTAAGTTCGTCGTGACGATGTGTAAGCAGCGTGAATGCAATGCTAGTCTACGTAGAGATTTGTTGTTGGGAGAATCGCGCGACGAACGGGGCGAGTGATTCTCGCGGGCGACAATTATGATGGACGACCTTCGATTACTCAATCGAGTGCGCGGAAGTGTCTCCGTCTCGCGCGTATCGATGGAATTCTCAATCGCCCGCCCGCGTTCATTTATTAATTCGCTCACCACTATACTCGCGATCTCGCTTAGTATTGTCTATACTTTGTTTTCTCTTCTTTCTCTCCTATTTATTCCTTTGTAACTCTACGTCGTGGACTGATACGGCCGATTCCGCCAACGTTGGTCTCGCGCTGGTCTCCCTTCCGTTTATCCTTGGATCGCTCGATGTGGACAGCAGATTAATGCGACGTTCCGTTAATTAACGAGCAGCTTAATCAAATGTTCCGTCGCCGAGCGACGTTGGCGAAATTGGGCCGTCGAGACGGTAGCTGATGTAAGTATTGAATTTATATGCCGATCATGACTTTCGAGCGCTACACCGAGTATTTTCAATCGCGATTTCAGGATACACACTGTATTAACCTTTCTCACTCTCGTCGCCGATACTTTTAGTTTTATTAGCATATGTACGTGTATCACTGTGTGTGTGTGTGCGTGTGCGCGCGCGCGTGTGTGTGTGTATGCGTGTGTGCGTGTATACATATTGATATTGATAGGATAAGTAAGAGAAATTGTTCCGAATAGAATGTAATCGAAGGAAACGACTAAATGTGTTTGCGAAGCCGGTCGAGAAGTGAGGAAGGTTAAACGCGGCGGCGTCGTTTAGGCGCGTCGGATGCGAGGAGGAAACGGATACACATCGCCGAGCTCGTATCAACGAATCGCTCCCCTCCCATCGATGCACACTTTCCGTTCTTAGGTCGCTATCGATTGATTTTCACAGTCGTTCTTCGTAGTCGGACGTATTTTTGTATAATACGGGGAACTTACAGGATCTTCTCTATGAGCGTAAACCGACCGCGGGAAGTTAGTCTGTAAATCGGTAGCTAAAGGTCAAGCTTCGCGGAGATCGTGCGAGTTCTTAATGGGTCGCCGGTAGCTCTGGGACGGTGACGCGAGCGGCGGTGTCGCTGATGTTGTTAATATTATCGTTGTCACTCACATCGAGGAAGAAAAGAATAATTTTATTGTAAATTTCGCGCAAAACTCGCACGGGAGTTTTGTTCATGTAGATATGTTTTTTCTTTCTTTTTTTTAGGAGAATTCTCTCGCGTGCGTGGCGCAATCGCGTCGATACGAATTGTAACATACATCGCGCGAGTTTTCTCGGCAAATTGGCACGGCCGGATCGCGCTGCTCGTTGTTTCCCTTCTTTTGTAATATATTTAAAGTTGCTAGTATATTTATCTCCTGTGTATAAAAGAGCGTTTAGATTCTAATTGGCCCTCCCCTTCTCACTGTGATCTTATATTAGTATTTTCTCACATCTCCAATCGATTCCTTTCGTTGTCCGCTGGAAGGGAGTTGCGGCCGGCATCGCTTAAAGCTACTGGTGGCCGAGCATAACAGGACAATATTACGTATATTATCGCGTTAGGAAGATATAAACTGAGAACGGACTCCGGAGATCCAGCTGTTCTATCACGGTAAACTAGTTGAATACTGTCGCAAACCTCTTACCTGCTATTTTATGTAAAACAGCCTCTCGTAAAGGACACTGTACATTGTTAAGATTTGTCGAGGGGCTTTTATTTATCGAGAGTTAGGTAGCCGATTGGTTCCGAAACGAACTAAATCGATATACCAATAGCGATGAATTAATTGTAGATGAAAGAGCGAGAGAGGAAGAAAGTGGGAACGAAAAATCGGTGTTGCTCTTGTCACACGAGTCGTACTCCCTTTTTATCTAAGATAGATGCCTTGTTGCTCCAAGAACGGCTTGTCGCGCTTGTGTTCACCCCACGGAGACTTCGGGGGTGTTTTCGGAAGAAAGCTTTACTGTTATTTAGTTTTAACGTAATCTCGTATTGTCTATGCTTGTACATGCATGCATCATATATACGTGTATATATGCGCATGCACGCATATATATGTATATGCATACACACACACACACCACACACGCGCGCGCGCACGCACGCACGCGCGCACACACACACACACACACACACACAGTAGGTGCGAACCGTTGGCTGGATCCGATTCACGCTGCATCGGCCGGCCGGTTAGTGAATCGTCTTGATCGGTATATACACACACATACGGGCGCAATTATCGATGCATTTAGTGTGCGAGGAGTACGCGCGCCGCAACAAGGAAATCCATACCTCTCGCAATCGTGTTACGGTGTTACATGTATATGTATGCGTAATCCGCCATGTATAATACTATCGTCGGTCGTTAACACGGCGCCGGTTATTATGCACGTATGCACGATGACCCATCCGTCGTTAAGCGACTTCTAATAGCAGCGATCCGGCATCGTGAGCGCGCGGTGACGACAATGCCTTCTCGTTGTACAAATGTCGAGGAAGAGGAAGAAGAATGAAAAAAAGAAAGATAAAGCAGTAGTCGTGGTGTCAGAGTATCTTTGCCGACGTATATATTTACTTTAAGGTATGCATATACATATATACATACATACGTACATACATATATGTATGTATGTATGTATGTATGCAAATCAGCATATAGTCTTCGCTGTAATAGGGGAAAAAAGAAGAAAGAATATACGTAGAGATCCGTATATATATATATATATATATAGTGCAAAAAAGATTATATATATATATATATAAATTATATATAGTCATGTGTTGGCATGCGAAATATAACCGAGCGGCGGGTCGCGATTTGGACGAGACTGTCGATATCAATCGAATACGATAAATTCGAGGCGTAGCTAAATAGTTCACAGCCGAATTATTTTTATTGTTCTTTAACGGGTAGTAGGCCTTACGCGTGAAAAACTACGGGACGTTCTTTCAAGGATCTACAGCGGTGAACAAATTCTTGGGAGAAAGCGATCGTTGGTTCAATGTTGTTTCGTATAAGTTATACAATGTTGACGATAACAGAGAGTAAAAGAGAGAGAAGGAACCCTTCTCGAGGGCGTTGTTGCAAACGTGTAACGAAATTTACCGGTGGATCGAGGAGGGAGTTTCTTGATGCTAAATTTTTCCACACAATTCTTGACGGAAATTGACCACTTGCATCTCGGGATTAGCGTACTCGATATCGCAAGATTATTATTGTGCGATATTCACAACGCCGTTAGATTCGACAGAACATCCTGCGGCTCGACAAAGATTCGTGCGCGTATAATTTGTTTCGCTGTTGTCTCGTCCAAGTCAAAGCTGTAGTCATCACGTCCGCCTGCTTTCTCGTACCGCGTTCTTAGCGGCGATCGAAATATCACTCCTCCATTCAAAACAATAACGAAAAGGGACCGTTCTACTTTTTATCGTAAACCCGGCGTATAAGATAGCTTGCGACGTTATCGGATTAGAGAATGGGAGGAGAGGAAAAGAGAGGTGTATATATTTACATGTATGTATGTGTGTGTCTGTATATATACACGCAGGCGAAGAAGCGGCATTGTGACGACGTTGCTTCTGTTCGAAGAACGTTCCGTATCGTACTTCCTCGGAAATCGGCGAGTACGGTCAACGAAAGGAGAGGATAAGGGCGGACAAAATGCGCGAGACGAGGACAGTTGTGCCGGCTCTACCGCGACATTATTTGTCACCGGCGAGGAAACCGGTCTGATTGCGGAGAGAATCGACGCCGCAAACAGGAAAAGAGAGAGAGAGAGAATGATCCTGTGAAAAATTACACACACACACACACATATACATGTATATTTATATCACGCCAAATGTGATAAATTGCGCACCTTTGCGCACCCTCGCAAGATCGATCTTTCCGAAATTATACCGGTTATTCTTCGGTTTTCGCTATTTGCGCTCGGTGTATTACGCGCCCGCAAGTTTTAATCGTTCGAGAACGCACGTCGCTCCGTGCGAATGTCTTGAGACCGGCACGGAACTACATTCCAGGAAATTCCGTTTCCTCTCCAATTTCCCGGCGAACGTTACGCTGTGCGCGAGCTACGTGTGTTTAATTTCGTGCATATACCAATCACATGCCATTATCTCGTTTCGTTTTCTTCCTTTCTTACCGCTTTCTGTCCCCCTTCTCGCTCATCCTCAAGTGCAAATTCGAACGTTTAACGATGATGTCTGTACATGATAATCGTTGCTGTAGATTCTCTCGAGAAGTATATACCTACGGTATGTGCTCGCATATTCACGATTATTTACGATTTATTATTTACGGCTACTTTATATTATCATTAATATCAATATACACCGCAGATATGTTGTAATATTTACTATGTAGCACACATCAGTGGCGTTTAATAGAATATTTATTGAAATTATTTACCATAAAACAAATTGTGTGTGTGTGTGCGCCTTATATTAAGATAACTATATTCTATATATATATCGATATATCGATATATCGTCTTAAATTACCGAATATTGTATTAACAGAGTGCTTGATCGCCTAAAAACCATCGCCTCTTACATCATCACCCATACAGCACACTTTATCCAAGGGAGGTCCTGTGGGGACATCCTTAGGGCATAAGGATGTCCTCGGGACGTCTTTAGGACGTCTGTACCACATGGGTAGCCGTGTAAACTGTGCAGATCACAAAAAGCCTGGTGTTATTACGGTTA
Source organism: Dinoponera quadriceps (assembly GCF_001313825.1). Classification (NCBI taxonomy): domain Eukaryota; kingdom Metazoa; phylum Arthropoda; class Insecta; order Hymenoptera; family Formicidae; genus Dinoponera; species Dinoponera quadriceps. The sequence goes on along the minus strand of NW_014556924.1, from coordinate 458,055 downwards.
GAAAGCCATAAAATTATTACGGAAATATGAAAGTGATAATTAGTAGAAGTCTCGATTTCAAGCACCGTTCGCGATTGCATATCGCTTCCCACTCAGAGCACCATGTTCTCTTTGCTGGTCAAACTGGTCATAAGTATACGCTCCGTAGTGACTGGTCCATCTGTGAAAATCACGAATGATGAGTGAATATATATGTTACGATAATACACGTTATGAGAATTTACAGGATCGTCTAATTCTGCGACCTGGAATAATTTTCTTCTTTTCATTTTTCAATCTTCTTTCATTTATCAAGGCTAGAAATTGCCAGACATACGATTCGGTAAAGGGACATGCTACAAATAACATCAGAATTTCAATGAAAAGAGAAGGAAACGTTGGCACTGTGACTAAAGAACAGACGAATTGACAGTCAAAACCGCGCAATTCAATTTCTTCTTATTGTAAAAAAAAATGTGCAAGTCAGTCGCGGCGAAAGAGAGGCGATTCCTTCCGTATTTATCTGCGCTTTCATGAATGGAACCTCACCTAATGGATACCAAACATCCGTATTTCCGCTGTCCGCTCTAGCAGAATTCAGTGCATTGCGAATCGCCATCGGAATGGTGTAGCTCATGCAAAGCGGTGGTTCACCGGTAGCTGTGAAAAATTTTTGCATCTTAACGGTGTTATTGACCATCCTTTAATCTTTTCTGCCGCAATAGACCGGCACTTTTCGTATCGCGTTTTAAGAAAACTTGGAAAATTATATGCTGAAAGGAGGATTTAGTATCAAATTTTGCTACTTATTATAAATGTCTGGTTACTACAATCAAATAATCATATTAATATTATTGAAAAATAATATTATATAATGGAACTAAATTATTTCGTTGCGGTACGTCAAAGATTTGGTCGGCAAATATTAGCTAATTCTTCGTACCAAATCCTTTCAGTGCTCTTTCGTGGTTAAATTGAATTCTCCTTAATTTCGCCCAATATATTTTAATTGTCGAAACGGGAATTTGGAGATTATTAAGTTTCCCGCTTAAATTGTATATGCGATTACAGAGGAAATTTTTTATAAAATTTGACAAAGAATCGTTACCCTTTGAACGAAGGACACCGACCGGGTTGGGAGCATTCCTGCGGAAGCTCACGCGGAAGTCTACGGGAATATCCTTCGCTCCTGGTGGTTTATAATTCTACGGCGAGAATGAAACACTCATGATTTCATCACGATCGCACTCATCTTGCAGTCGGACGGAAGATTCATCACATTCGTACGTAACGTTGCTGTCATAAGAAGTCTATTAATAAAAACTACGCACCCAAGTTCTGGTATTCACCAACGCTCCTGTTTTAAGATCGTAGACCAAGTCCTCGGATGTCCAGTATCCCATTCCCATTACGAAAGCTCCTTCCACTTGACCGACATCGACCTCCGGATTCAAGCTCGTACCAGCGTCCTCCATTAGATCAACTCTTCTGACGATGTGCTGCCCGGTTAACAAGTCTATTTCTACTTCGGCGATGGTGACGCCATAAACTGGATATGCTTGCATTTCTTTTACGGGCGAGATCCTGAAAACAAGTGAGTACCGATACGCAAACTGTGGAAACATTGCGCAATAATATCATCACGAATTGAAAAAATACGATTTCAAAATGATTGCGCCAAGATGATTCGCAACAGAAATGATATTTGCCCAACATTAGACAAATTGAGTATATTTCTTCGGGATGTCATTGTAAAATTATTTCAATATTTAAAAGCGAAGTCACACAATTTATAATATTTCTATTTACAACTCTGCAGCAATGACATTTTTATAATAATGGAATGCTCCCGATATAACCAATATTGGACCGATGTGTCGCCAATAAATCGTGGGTCCTTTTATAGATTTGAATGTCAAACTCATTTTTAATTGAAAAGAGCCGAGATATTTAGAGCTTGATTTTCAGGAAACGATAGAGTTTTCTTACATGTCAACATAATTTAGCATATTACTGATGTGTCGATACTTACATGTAACGCGCGCATAAATCAACATCCTTCAAGTGCGCCGCTAAAACGAGTTCCTGCCAGGTCGCACCTTTCATGTCTTTCTTGATCGGTTCGAGCCTATCCATGAGTTGTTTACATGCTTTTATGGCGGCCATTGCAGAAGTCTCGCTACTGATGCTGCCTCCGGTAACCGATGTGTTAGGTGTCATTAAGTTATTGCTGGCTTTTACGGCGACTAAGCTCAGGTCGATTCCCAACGAATAAGCCACCACTTGAGCGATCTGCGAAATAAAAAGATATATTAGACATACCAAATATTTTTACGCGGGAAAAATGCTTTTGTACCTGACACACTTTTCTATTCGATAAACTATTACAATACTTGGCTACAACAATGCGCTGATGATGTATTAATTTCAATAATATCGCGCGATTTTATTCGTAAAGTTGTACCTTGGTGTTTATGCCTTGGCCGCATTCGATGCCGCCGTGTGTGACGCAGACCGTGCCGTCACGTGCGCAAATCGACACCACCGCGTTGAATTGACCGTAATAGAAGAGAGGATAGTTCATCGGCATTAAAGCGATCCCCTTCTTCTTCCAGCGGTTTTCGTTGTTAAATGTTTCGACGGCTCGCTTCCTCATTTCGTAATCGGCAGATTTCGATAGGTCACTTATCATCGATTCAATCGCCTTCCTGTCATTGTCGCTTAAGTTTGCCAGTCTGACCTGTAGCGGATCCTTCTTCGTTGCTCTTGCGATGTGCTCCATTATATTTTCGATCATGCCTAGCCCTTCCGTGGATCCTGGCGCTCGGCAATATGTATTCGACGGCAGATCGGTTCGCGCCTCGTATCCTTTGAACGTCCAATTGTCACTTGCGTAACAGCTGTCGACGATATATATATATATATATTTTTTTTTTTTAACTAATAATAATACACATTATATATAATTGATAATAGTACATTATATAATTAATAGTTATATATCGCTTTAATAACTTGAGAGTATTAATTATTATTGAATAATATATTATTATTTATTCCATAATATTGCTATTGTGAATTAAGAAGTATTCCAGTTATGACGCTGTTGACCATTCTACTGACACGCGAAAGTATTTCTTCCCATATATAACACAATTTACCGCGTTTTATATTTTCAACACGTACTTTTCTGCATGGTGCGCCGCCAAGAAAGCGTGGGCCTCATTAAAGGTGTAGCCGCTATTGCCCCAATGTGTGGAATTGAGATACTGTATAACTCCGTCATCGTCCACACCGACCTCGTATTCTTGGCGCGTGGAGAATCTTTTGCCACACGACATCATGTTACTCTCGATTGACAAGACAAATCGCGCCGGGCGATTCAGTTTGTGGCAAACCAGCGCACAGGCGCACGAGACTTGCGTGTTACGTGAAATCTTCGCTCCGTATCCACCGCCGATTCTTTTCACGATGATGTTGATGCTGTCGGAATTATGTTAATCAACATGTCTACATGACCCCTCTCTGTCGAAGTCAATTCGTGCGCGGTTTTTCCCGAAGAAAAATATATAACAGAATCATTTTCCAAGAGCGAGAATAATTTTCTAAACTACTGGTGTGCAATGAATAATTGCACCATGAAATGGATGGTACGGAACTCTCTTTGAGGCGGTCGATAAAGATTAATGAGTCACCTATTATTCTTGACATTGAGGCATTGCGCGATCGATACTTGAGTGAGGTCCATCGACTGTGTCGTCGGATAGACGTCCATACTATCCTCCGCAGGAATGCAAACGCAGGACTGAGTTTCCATGGTGTAGTGATACTGGCTACCGCATTCGAAGTTGCCTTTGATCACGTGCTTGATATTCGTTCCTACGAAGAACGGGATCTGTATTTTACATTGTCTCATTTTCTCAATTCAACAATTTGCAAAATTCATCGACACCTAAAACATTCCACAATTTCTCAAAGAAGGATCAACCTGGATCCCAATGATTTTACTTTTCTCGAGCACGCGCTAAAAGAAGGATTTGGAAACAATCACCGAGGACTAGTTAGTTTCAACTAAATTGTTTTTAAATGATTTGATTGCGAGCAATTGAAAGCATTTAACCGAATTTTGCTGATCGTCATCGAATCCTTCTTTCAGTGCAACAGGCTTCTTCGTGACACTCTTCTTTATCTCAAGCGTTTACCCTTGTTCTTCGCTGGCTTATCGGCGGTCTGTAAGAATCTCGTTTCGTCCTTGGCGGCAACGGTGTCCTTGAGGGTTACTAAGGGCTTCCTCTTTAAAGCGTCGCTGTACTTGATCTCCACCAATTTCGCAGCTTGGTTCGCCAAATCGTGCGTCTCCGCGACGATTACGCCGACCGGCTGACCTGCGTACAACACATCCTTCTCGGCGAACAATATCTCGTCGTTCGTTAACATGAATTGCTGACTGGTGCCGGCTATGCACAGGTTCTTGCCGGGCACGTCTTTGTAGGTGTAAAACGCTATCACGCCCTTTATCTTCAACGCTTTACTCGCGTCGATGTTCTGAATCTTCCCATTGCCGATTTCCGTGGCAACGAAGGCGCAGAACACCTCGCCGGGATACGGCGGCAGGTCGTTGCAGTACTGAGCCTCGCCTGACGTCTGGTATATCGCCTCCAGCTTCGTCGTCGGCTTGTTCACCGGCCAGATATTCTTGTCGGTATCGAAGTCCTGCATACCTACGACAGATTGTGCGTTACACAGCAGTTCTCAACAATGTCGATGCAATATAATAACACATATGTTCTGTAACAATTATATTGCTAAGGTGGGAAATGATTAATGGTATATCGGGTTATTCCAAAGAAGGAAAGTAAATTCGCTTTTGCTAGTTCAACGGATCTTCCTCTGCGGAGGAAAAAGAGATCATCTCTTCGGCATACCTGAGGAGACATCTCGATCCAAGATGCTGCCGCCGCTGCGGAACTTGGCGTTCACGTCCTGCGGCTTGATGCTCAACACGAACTTGTAGAACAGTCCCATGGCGAGGGTTCTGCGGAACTCCGGCGAATAATCCGGCAGCACATGGTCCGGTTGCAGCTCGTTGCTCAGAGTTTCCAAGGCGCTCTTCATCACTTGCTTGTCCAGGATCGTTTTGCCCATCAGCAGCTGCTCGGTTTTGTTCGCGTGCAGGAAGTGCTCGTTGATGCCGCCGAAGATGATGTTCGGCTTCTCTAAGATCTTGCAGCCGCCGTCGAGCTTGAAGAGGAAACCGGCGTTCACGTGGGCGTGCGCGTTCTGCGCCCTGGGCATGATCTTGTAAGACCTGTACTCGTACTCGTTGGACAGGAACGGCAGCACCACGCTGTAGATGATCTTGTGCCGCATGTCGGTGGCGAGGAAATCCAACAGCACCATGCTGCGTTTATTGCCGGGACCGTCGAGGATGTGTATCTGAGTGCCGGCCGTTTCCAGCATGAGAAAGAGGTCGGACGGGAACTCGTGGTGCTCGTGCTTGATCATCAGGTTACCAGCGATCGAGCCCGCATTGCGCACCGGCACGTTGGCGATCAAGTCGATGTGATGGGCCAGGTGCTTCAGGTACTTGAACCCAGTCTCGCTGGAGTACTTGCCGAACGTTTCCATCGCTACGGTTAGCGACACGTTGCCGCCCAGGATCAGAGAGTTCTCGGTCTTTTCGATGCGACGCAGATCTGGTATGTCGTTCACATCTATGTACACGTCGCATTTCTTCCCGCGGTAAACACCTGCGGGATTTCTTTCCTTCAGTTTCTTTCGTTTAACCCCACCGGCAAATCGTCGCTAATGCGGGAGAGACGCTTGGCGAATGTTTTCTACAGATTTTCAGTTGCCGTGAAAAATATTGGACTCGGTTTTATTATTAATTCGTTTAGGTCTGTTGACAAGTTGGAAATCGCCGCTAACGCAAAAGAGACGTTGTGCAAAACATGTTTGCTCGAGCATTAATGATACTACTTTTTCGTTCTAATGTTACAGATTGACTTTTTCGCATGAATGTCTCATTGATACGAACGAAAGAAACGTTTCTCTAAAAGCAATTACCGTGAGCGGTGTTGCTGCCGTGCAACATATATGTGGCGTTCGGTTTCTGCTGAAATATCGCGAAGAGATCCTCTATTGAGTAAACTTTGAAAAACTCCGCATCCTCCAGTTTGATATCCAACATCCTGCTGATCTTGAGCCCTTTATGCGCGCTTTTGCGCTCACACAACAAATCGTGACAAATACCACGGCAAGCCCCTTTCGCGCAGGCCTTGATGTTGTACAGATCCTGCGGGAATATCGTCTTTATGTGGTAAAAATTTACAAGAATACGTAAATTAACGTGACAATAATCTCCATTAGGCCTGCAAGACCATTGATACAGAACTTCCTGATAACGCGAGATGGAACTTTAGCAAGTTGGAAATTGTAAAAGCACGATAAAATTCTCGTAAATTTCGAGCAAAATTTGGCATGCGATATTCACCTCGATGTCGCGGATTTCCTTCTTCATAGCCGACGGTGCATCGCTGGCGAATCCTTTAAACGCTTCTAAAATCGGTCGATAACCGGTGCATCGACATATATTACTGCCGAACGAATTTTCAATTTCCAGCATCGTCAATTTCTTGTCCTTCAGGAGGCTGAAGGATGCGATAAACAAGAAAGTTATTATGGATTTTATACGCGGCAACATATCTTTAAAAATTTAATTAAAAATATGATCGTATTTTTTACACATATTCATTCCCGTCGATCAATACGCGTCATATTCTGTCTAAAGGAATATCTGTCATAATGTCGAGTATATCGGGAAGATTTTACATACAGGGTGTCCGACATTATGAATTTTATCGAGAGGTTCTTTGAGCAATTTGAAGTTAACTTTTCCTCAATAGTTTCCGAGGTAGAAGCGACTGGGAAATTTTCCGTGAATTAAGCTTCGGGTATATGCACGAACGACAAAATTATCTCTTGTTAATTGTTTTTTCCGATTCATTTCAAGCGGATTTTAACCGAATTTTAAATTTGACTCGACTTTTTCAAGGAACTGTAAACTGCTCGGATAACCTGCCGGTTATGAAATGAATGTTTCGAGAACTATCACGTATAACGCTATTATGTTTTACCAAAGAACTCTTATGTATTCTACACACTCGGTGAATTTTAATCGCGTATACCTGTACATGTTCATCACCATTCCGGGAGAACAATAGCCACATTGCGTGCCATTCTTCTCAGCGAGTGTAGCCTGAATCGTGTGATAACCTTGTTTCTTGTTTCCTAAGCCTTCGATCGTGTGAATCGCCCATCTATGAAAATATTTGTTATAGAAACAGGTGCATAGAAACTCGAGCGGGCCTGCAAGACCATTGATACAGAACTTCCTGATAACGCGATCGATACAATATCGATCAGAGAATTCTGGCAGATGGTGGGAAACACCCGCGATCATTTTTCGAGGGGAGGGAATCTCGTTTGAATTCTCATATCTCGAAGCATTAATGATGATTAACGGAGCAGGTTTATTAAATAATGGTAAATTTCGTCAAGTAACAGAATAGGAGTTTATTCCCACAGATTCTCGTCTGTGGGAAGAAATAGATAGGCGCGGAAAGATAATAAAGAGACTCTGTGAATGATCTCGTTGTCAAAGATAAGAGGGTATTGTATGAAATAAATCACTGGTCAGCTCATTGCGATACGAACCCGTCACAGATCAGTACCGGTATGAGGCAGGAATTCACGGCCATTGTCTCGCCGTTGATTTCCGCGGCCACGATGCAGGCACCACAGCCACCTTCGTGACACATCGCCTTTGTGCCGCGCAGTTTCGCATATTCGCGAATGTAGACATTGAGAGATGTGTTGACCGGTATGTTTCCGACCACTGAAAGCGAGTTTCGATCGTAATATCGTAATAATACGTATCGCCGCCTTGTGTTTTTCCACCTACTTTTCCCGTTCGTCACGCGACGATTGGAATTTGACCAAAGATTATTTTATCACCGTAACGACCGGATCAATTGCCTTTCGAGTCAATTGATTGCCCAAGGTTCTATTACGCAAGAAAACCGTGTTTGCCCTGCATACTCTCATTCTCTACGTACACCGACTCAAAGTCACCGTTTATAAATTGCACTCTAAAGGAAATACATACCCACATGCGGTTCCCCATTGATCGTAAATTCGACGGATGCTTTGCCATCCCTGAAACAGAACGCGAGCTGGATGAAGCCAATAACTGATGAAGCAAGTTAAATGGACGGAATACTCAGTTATAAAAGAACTTCCATAATCTGATTTTCCATAATCTACTTTCAAGTTTTCTTCATATCTCGCGCGATATCTCATATATCGTTAAACGCAATAAAATCTTGTTTCGAGTCAGAAACGATTCGCATCAATTATTCTTTCTCATGCTTTATTTATGACCGTTACATTGAACAGCTAATTTTAGTTTCTTTCGATGCAAGATTGCGCATTCGCGTTTCGTTCTCTGTCTTGTCAAACCTTTTATTATCATTGACACCGTAAAAATGCTGATCGAAATCTCCGAAAATGTTTCCGTGTTCCGAGAGATAGACGGCGTAACATTGATGATAAATAAGTTAATAAATTCAGCTTATTGCGCGGATCTCGCAAATTTAGAACGAAATTTTGTTGTAATTATTTATCTAGATGTAGCATTTTTTTTCTTTCAGTGTATCAACATCCTTACTAATTTTGGATAATTAATGGTGCATCTATAATATGGTCGACGCATGTTTGCAGAAATTTTTAATTAATGACATTTTTTTTTTAGTTATTAACATAAACTTACTTCATCGCTGTTAACTTTGTCGTTTGTCAACTTTGTCCTTGTACTGATATCCTCCGTCCCTCAAAACACGCCTTATAAGGTATAAATACGCCTTTTGAAAATAGTAATATGCAAACGTGATAATTTGTTTACCGTGCAAATTTTTACTATATTTTATATCAAGGATAACCCGGGAAAGAAAAATTTCTTATATAATACATATATTACATATAATTTTATATGTAACATAATGAATATATCCATGTGTAAAAAGAATTATATAGCTTCGGGATTCGTGCTACGTTTTTTGCGGACTTATCCTCGATGTTTTGTAAGAATCTCAGTTCACTTCTTTAAGAAGAGAAGCAGGACAGATATTACGTAATTCTTCTTTAGGGCGGAAAAGTGAAGAGTGAGCGTTTGCTTTTAAATTAAAAAATTTTCGCTTTTCACGAGTTCATGCTGGAAGTATCATGACCTCCTGGCGGTCGATCGTGAATCTTTTCTCCTAGCATGAACTTATGAAAAGTGGAAATTTTCTAATTTGACAGCATTTGAAAATGTTTACTTTTCATGTTTCTGCCGTAGGCGTAAAAATTATGTATATATGTGTCCACATATGTATAATATATACATGATCACTGCTCAGAAGTGTTTTTCTCATCTCACCTGAAACAATTTTAGAGACGTTTCTTCTCCCTGAACAAGTGAAGTGAAATGATACACCGGGAAGAAAACCACGGATGTTGCACCAAGCCAAAAATCAAATCAAGCGTTTTCTCCGCACTACGAAAGCCTCAAATATCACTTTATATTGTTGGTAAGCGTGAAAGAATAAATTGTTGTCTACAACTACAGATCCAACTCGGATCGTACTGCACTCGGCACTTCGCGCTTGATTATCGGGACGGTCGCATCTATTCTTGCCGATACGTGTCGGTTTTGTACAAGAACTGACAAGCAGAGTTTTCTAGCGGCGCACGCAAGAGAACATATAGAATGTTCGTTGACTCATGCGTCATGAGTTGGCATCGGAGTTACCTAATGCTATTTTATTAAATTTTAATCACAGTTTTCCATGGTAGATTTCCCATTATTTTTTTTTCAACGTGATTAAGTTTCGTGAAGTATGCGATAACATACACGCTAAAGCTCGCGAACGAAAGTACTTTAGAGGAAGTAAATTTTTTCTTTGCTTGACAAATCCGCGCGTCGATTTTCTTTAATGAAAACCCGACGGATAATCTGCAAAGCAACGTCTAGATTTCGGAGATTGAATGTTGGCTCGAGTTTATTTAGATTTGTACCGAAATGTACATTGAGAGAAAAACTATTTAAGAAACATTTATTCGATAGATAAGCTAATAACATATTTATTTAAATCTAATCTTTGATTTTAACATGGAATAAACGATTGCTTTCCTGCAAAGCTACAGATTTAAGTTGAATTCGTCTTAAAGTTCCTAAATCATGAAAATGCATGTCGAAAATGCAATCGAACATCTTGTACAGTATTAGTAAGTTTCTTAAGCATGACTTTTTCGACAAAAATTTCATTTTTTTGCTTATTGGTGTGGAACACTTAAATTTAATTTCAATAATTTTTAATTAATTTAAAGTTAACTTTATTATTTAATTAAGTCTAATTAATAATCGGGGAATATAAATCCAATGATGTTGTTTTATTAAGATGTTTCATTAAAAGCCGCTTTCGGAGGAAAGTAAAAACGGAAGACGTATTCGCTGCCGTTTGGATAACCTTATAAATGAATGCGTGGCAGAAAATACGTATGATTTCAGTAGCAGAGGATCTACGTAGCGGCAGAATGTACGATCTAATGAGCCTAATCGACCTCTGCGACCTTATGTAACAGATGCAAGGAGGAATCGCTCATTCGCTGGGTACAATTGAACGTGAAATCATTTATCTCACGTACAATGAATAGTTGTAGTATTGTTCGCAAAATAACATAGTCATCTTTTTCTGCGCAAACGATGATTTAACGATGATCACCTTGCCATCGGCAAAATTCCGTGTTTCACGCAAAGCATCAACAACATATCCTTTAGTGTCCACACGTATATTCAGGAAGACGTTTTCGGACGGAAATAGTTCATTATACCATGGATTATAACGTTGAGATGCTCGTAACGCATGTATATCCGCATCTAATCCCGATGAATTTACGTGCTCTTGTAGCATAAATATATAAAAGTCGCGTGATGTGTAAATGGATTGTGAGAAATTGCGAACTAAATGGAGAATACGTAGAAACTTATTTCGAAGAATTTCCTAACGTTTCAGTTGTCGGTGAATTAATAATGAAAACTGGTTTTACATAATCGCTTAAATTCGTTTTATCTACTTGTTGGAAACGTGACAAACAAAGTGACAAAACAAGTGACATTTTCCTAACGTAAGAGTCAAGTTAGAAATGATTCACTCTGATAGAAGAAAAATGATGGTATTACGTAACATATAATTTTTGTTAGAATGAATTATTTAATGTTCGACGTGTCGATTTACATCGCTACACTAAAAATAGAATATAAGAAGCAATCGAGAGGCACCGAAAGACAACTCCCGATTTTAAGAGGGAAATAAATTACTTCCGCTTAATATATTTCACTGCATTGCGCAATTGTAATTCATTCTCCATGCATTTTAATCCATTCGTTTCTCATAAAGCGCGCACCCCCACGGAGAGACGATTATTAACGGCGATGAATAAAAGACGATTATCCGCTCGACAGGCACACAATGTAATATATGTATATTCCCTTTTATACTTAGGAATAACGTTAGCTACTATCAATCATCACCGACGCGATGCAGCACTTTTGCATATTTACAATGTTCTTGATGTGTTCTTGACTTCGACAACGCTCATTGAGGAACCCATTTGGTTGAATCAATAAAATTCTCGTTTGAATATGAATTAACCAATATTTTTATTTACCCATATTCAAATAAAAATTTCGTCGATTCAACTAAAAATGGGTTTCTCAGTGCATTAATTCTTTTCGCATTTGTATAGTCAGTGACGAAATGTGCCATATTAAAATTGAATGGATTGTACGTCTTCAAATCGACGGAATATCAACAGGTTGAGATCGATTTATCCTGGAGGTTTTCAAGCGGTCAGGAATATTAATGATTACAGAATCTGTAAGAAACTATCTATAAGAATCTATAAGAACCGAATGTTACCACGTAATGTATGTTGTAATTATGCTTTAATGTTGTATACACATACCGCGTACGATTGGAGTAATATCGGCCCAGTGTCCGCTCAATATTAGCACAATATCCAAGTAATAAGAACACGTCGACACTAATCACTGACATCAAGCCCAATGTTGGACAAGAGTTGATTCACCGTGTTGATGTCGAGACGTCAGATAGTGGCTTTTCGTAAGCATCTCAACATATGCCTATGCAGCTGGCAAAATGCTGGCAGCTGGCGACGTGTTGCTTTCTGGTATCTCCGGTACCAAGCAAAAGTCGACTAACTTGTGTGGGCCGACATCGCAATTGAATAATGACAGTTGATTTGCAATAGCAGCGATTTGCAGTGAATCTTTCAATGGCTAAGATCAATGAAGTGTCAGGCGAAAGAGCTAAGAGTTTCCATTAAAAATTAACTAATACTCACTGATTATCGGTAAAATACTGTTTCCACTGATTCAATTAGTTGACATTTTCACTGACTTAAGATGGCCCAACACTCTATACGACATTTTGTGGTAATTTTTACCAACAATATTTTCTCCAGAAAGGGAGAGAGAGAGTTCTATTACAGCAATAAGAAGAAACGTGTGCGAATCCACTGACCCGAACGAACGCGAGCACTCATTTCCGCGCGCTTGTAACATCGAAATTCGTAGTCGCCACGATTACATATGCATGATCGTCACCGGTATAATTTTGGCGCGAGCGATTTGTGGATTAAGCGATATGACGATGTGAAAGTCACGTCTTAAATGACGAACAAATCGAGCGTCGGGAGCAATAATCGCTGCTTCGCATTGTTTGTTGTTCTACGTACCCCAGAGTGCTGACGGTAGATCCCATAATCGAGACTCAACAACGAATCCTTTTCTGCCACCTTCTTCCTTTCTTCTTTTACAAAAGATCAATGTTACCCACTCCAACAGTATGCGTACAGAGAGGGAGAGAGAAACTGGTCACGTGAGTTTTTATAATACGATAATGCCACTACTTCTGGACTTTCTATTCCACTCGACTTTCCCATTGCTACGTATATCTCCTTATATCCCTGTGCGAAATCCACAGCCCCCTATTACGTATAAACTAAATTTATCTACTATCAACGGAATAGAACGGAGTTCACGAGACATTCTAATCGCAGACCATTTGTAACATCTCTCTCATGGTATATCATATCTCGTTTATTTTTGGGATATCCTCAGGATGTCCTCAGAAGCTTAGGATACGATATTCTCAGTATATTCTTCGTATATTCGGCACATATCTCGAATATTCTGAGAATACATTATAAAATTGTAGTGGTGTATAAAAGAATGATCCAACCTCACACACACGATACTTTTAGAATTATTTAATCTCCTCCGGTTCAAGACTTATGGATCCCAACTGTTGCAACTTATCTGACGAGTGCACTAGTTTTCTTGCAGTCTTTGAAATCGTTATATTTATGCTATATTTATTGCTGAATAATTAAATCATTAAACTGTTTCGTTTGAGCGCAACCACCGATGAGTTGCCTCTTATAAATAATCAACCAGAGCTTGTTATTGAATTCGTCACTATATCTATTAATTGGTATATTTAGACCGTTCTTAAACTGTATAAACATTTTATTGCTATTACGATAATTTTCGCTTATGTTTCTTCTTGAGAATCCAGAACAATCTCTTTCTTGTAAGGAGACTCAATGTGAGCCAAGTAAGTCAGGTCATATCGAGTCTTTTTCCTCTCCCTCCCTCTCTCTCTCTCTCTCTCTCTGTGGCTAATTACGTCAGCAAGCATGTTGACCTAGTCCACACGAAAATAGCTTAAGTCATATTGAGCATACATGGAAATGTTTTTATCTGTCATTCATATTCATCGTTTCTATAATTACGATTTCGTATCGAAAATCTCATGATGTACTGTGAGACTGGGTTAGAGATCTATCACATACTAAATTCGTTTGTTCGCTTTTATCAATCGGTTAAAGTTTTATCTACATTTCTGGAATCCGGCGATTATAGACACAGATATACATTGAGTGGTCGCTTTCATCGATGCATTTATTCTTTTCACATAGACTCGATTATAATTTGTAGAATTCGATGAATCGTCGTGCCTCTCATCGATCCTGTTCAATCGTTATACTGCGTGTTTATAAATGGTGGCAACACTTTCAATAATTTATTGCACATATAAAACATACTGTCGATACGTTCGATACATGTGCGCGACAAAGACGCTCGTCTTCTGGCGAGGGGATTTGGAAATGTACCGACTTCGACTTCGTTACACGAAGTTACACGAAGTCGAAGTTGCTCAATTGGCCACTCGACTTTGGGTTGCTCAACTCGCTTGTACATATATTTTCATCAGTATACGTATACCGGCGAAGACAATTTTTTTAGTTGCCACCCACTACGTCCTTCATGTCGTCGCGATATTTCACAGGGTAGGCTAATTGGTTGCCCTTATTCCACGTGTAGAGCTCCTGAAACGGAAAGAAATAAGTTGCCGAGTGAAACGACGACGAGGCGCACGGTGAAAACCGCCGTAGCACGTACCTTGGTTTTATGATTATAGCTAACGGCCGTGGTCTTGTGATACGGATTCGTGAACGACAGCTGCACTTCCAACGTTGTGTTACGGTACAGATCGAAGGCGAACCTAAGGGCCCGAATTGGAAATAACGATTATGCCGAAAGCGGCACGAATGCGCACAAGTATCCAACGAATATTCATGGATGCCGCTCAAATATTCGAATTAACAACATATTACTAGAAAATTCCTTCGAGCGAAATTTTGCTCGAGTGGAATTATATTCGGCGAATCCTTCGCTCGTCGGGCAAATCCCGTGTGCTCCACCGGAACAAATTCGCTTTAATCAACTGAATAAAGTAAAAAGAGTAAAAAAGAAATACTTGTTTAGTTCCTTATGGAGCTCACTCTTGTGATCCGGCGGTATTTTTGCTTCGAGTGAATTTTCACTCGTTCGATTTCGCTCGGAGAAATTTAGAGAGCATTTTTGCACGACTGATAAATACGGATATAGAAACATCGGGGGAAATTGTCAATGATATTCATGAAAGGTAACCATTGGATACTCGCGTTTATTCTATGGATAGTCCTAGTAATCCGCGTTTCTGCGTTACGTTATTTTCATAGTCTCCTCGATGACACTATGTACAGCGTAAAGCACTCCTCCTGCGATGAACATCTCTCCGAATCTGTGATGGTCAATACTGATGTTCCATGCGTATTGAATAGCCATTCTCGCGGGGTCCATTTTCACCACGACAGTATTATTGGACGGTAGCCCGTAAATGACCCATAAACCTGCGTAAACGTATCGTGTATATTCTGTTTTATAGATCTTTTCGCTTCATCGCCCTTAATTCAATAATACTTGATTGAATTTGAGCCTCGCTCTATATCCAATTTTTAATATTCCACGCGAGAATTCGAAATTGAAATCATGGTACGCTGCTTGTCGGCTCACCGTTCTCGTCCACGTTGAAATCCACATAATTAAAATTGTGGTACGGCGTGTAGAGGAGATTCTGTGTGTTCAGCAGCAAGCCCGGGAGCTGCATCTCGCAGTCGGATTCTCGGTCGCATCCGTGATCCGAAGACGAATAAAGATCGAAGCGGAAGACCGTCGATCGATTTATCGGATTGTAAAAGAAAGACTTGTTATAAACTATATGTCCGTTGCCCTGAAGAAAGAACGCGAGTTTCATTCACAAGAGTTTCATTCACAAGATTCGATTTGATTAGCCTAAATAAATATCAAAGTCATTCTGTAATAGACGTCAACTCATTTTTATCATCTTATTATAATGTTGCAATCTCATTCTCTTTCTATCTCGACGCGCAGAAAAGAATCGTTATCAGTAATCGTTAATAAATCGTTATAATGATATTCTATCGACTTGTATATTTTTATATACGGACACACATATATAACGCTTTATATATAATTATATCTAATAATATATGGCAAATTTTTTCCTGAGATCGGATAGGAATATAGGAATATCTTCAAACTAGAACAATTCTTGACTTGAAGACATTTTTCCATCCAATATTTTTCCCTCTCAATTCATGAAAATTATTCTTGAATAACAAAAATATGATATTTTTAGCCGACCTATATCTTCAAATGATATCAAGCCAAACTCTCTGCCTTCATATGAGATTCTCGTTATATATGAGAATATTTGTCTTAAATTGATGTTTTTCCATGCAATTATCTAGCAATTAGAATTCCGACCTGGAAGGGATAGGGCAATTTGATGGAGCGAGCCGTATCATTCTTGAAGAATTCCTTCGATCTGTACTCAAAGATATTGGACGTGTCGTTCTTGCGAGTAACCCAGAGCCTATCGGACGTGCCGTCGTGGCGGAAGTACGCGTCGTGCATCCAACTTCCGTAATAGTCGTCCATGCTTCCTTTCAGCACAGGCTTTCCCACGGCTTCTATCATACCCTCTGAGAATTTATCGACGTCAGTTATGAACTTTCAAGTCCCGCTGGAGTGTTGACGTGGAGAAGTTTCGTTTTTCACTCGTGATATCACAGATACTCGTATCCGGTGAGTGCGTTAGTTCGCTAATTACACAAAATTTCCGCGGCTTCGTGACGCCTCACTTTTCGTTCATTAACGTGCTACACTTGACCTCTCCCTTCCTCCCTCTCATCTCGCGTACGTTCATAAAAGTATCGCATTTGTAAGATGACGAGAGAGGGAAGAGAGTTAAAAAAATCTATGAAATATTAGGTATGCAAATTGATTCGTTGCCAAAAGTCCAGATTTAATTATCGGTGAAAGGTGCGCTATTTTAATTGTCGAAATCATCTCCGAAAAATACCGTACACACGCTACCGTAGTTGTCGATGAAAATGTTCAAACGTCGTTGGAATCGCGACATGAAAGTTCGGCGCGCGTTTACATTCCTATTGCCTAGGAATTAATTATCCGACTTGGTTTTTTCTTCTTATAGCAAGAATATGTTGGTCAAAATTGATTAAACCTACCGACTAGAGGCGACGGCAGCCCGGTGAAGTTAATACCTCGCAACGGTTGGACGTGTAGATTATTCGATATATCTGTATACGTGCACTTTAGCACCGGGCACGCTGCACAGGTTTCTTGCGGACTACATAATTCCTCCTGATCAACGCTCGGAGGCATGGGGTCGCCGTACGTAACGTGTTGCTTGTTCCCCAACTTCAGTCTCTCCATGTTCTTAGTGTCGTCTGCGCGTTTATTCATTCGGAAATTGCGCATTATTATTGAAAGGAACGATGTCCAAGGGGATCCTCGGAAAGTTAAATTACGAAATTAGATCTCGGAAAATCTTCGGAATTGCACCAGGGGGAATGGACAGGCTTCACTCTCCTGTTTTTTTACTCTCAAGCTACTTTTAAGGAGGTTCGAGCGTTTGACTGAATGTAAGGTAAATGTATAAAAACGTGGAAATATGTGGAAATTTTGGCTTGATAAATGGTAAATTTATGAAAGGATGCGCCACTGAAAATGCGGCACTTAGCGGGCGAACCTTCTTAAGCGTCCTTAAGCCGTCTGGAAATGACGCGCGGTAAAGCGCGAAGAATAAGAAGAATCGTCTAACTCGATGTCAAACGGAAGAACGCGAGATTCGTTTTCGCAATTCTTCCTTCGTGCTGTTAGTAATCAGCAAGCTCCACGGTGAATCTTTGAGATCTCTTGGCGAGTAATAATATGGAATAAGACAAACCGTCTACTATAAAGGATCCCTTGGTAATGTCGATCTCGTTTTTCGCCACGCAGTGATAAGTTCCGTGATCTGACGATGTCACCCTCATGATTCTCAGCCTCATCTTCAACTTTTGAAAACAGGACAATACGAAGTATTATTCATTACCAACGAATTCGTTGCAATCAATTATTTTGGAAATTATTCAGGTTTTCTTCGTTACAAAAAGCCGACTTTCTCTCTTTACAATAATGACGCGGAAAAGAATATTTTTTTATTTTGCTGGCGCAGAACATTTTTCAGTTACTATACGGACGGCAAAAAGAGATTTGCCGGCAAAATATTTTCTTCCGCGTGAGAAATTGCGGAAGATCGCATCGCAAATAATACAAGGCGCGCAGATTCAATAAAAGAGTCCGTGGATCAAATGAATTACCTTGTATATATCGCGTCTATCGTAAACCTCCATCCTGTATTTTTCCGACATTTTCAAACGACGACCGTCACCGCGCTCCCAGTGAACGGCGGGCTCGGGAAAGGCTTCCACTTCGCATTCTAACGTCGCCGGATTTTGGTTTCGTACGAGAATCATCTGGTTGCGTATGCGAATAAAAGGTGGAACTGGAACACGATCGATTATCAATTTCACCTATATCCGACATTTCGAGTTTCAGATTAGTTCTTTCAGTATAACTGCAATAACGTCGGAACCTGTGAACCACTCATCTCCGTACGTCATGTATATACACACACATATATATATACATATAGTTTTATAAGAATATATGAAAATATGAGTTTTGAATTGATACTAATTCTTTTTTGTGTAGAGAGAATAATTAAAAAAAATAATATTATGGAGAAATATTTTTTTATTTAGATATTTTCTCTCATATAGATATTTCTCTCTATAGATATTTAAACTTATAGTTAAAAAATCGCCTTTTCCAATTTTTGCTCGGAAAGAAACTGAAAACATCTGCGGAAAAGTTGAAAACTTTAGTTTTTTCCCAATTGTTTTCATTCATCCGCCGGGAGAAATTGAAAAAAAATAGGGAAAAAAAAAATCCGGATTTTTTCCAAGTATTTAAAAGACTTTTCCCATAGAGAGAAGCGAGACTTGTCTCTCAATCGAAACGTGCTTACATCTGACTTGAAGCCGGAATCTCTTGGACTTCGCTGGCGGTACCCCGTTATCGGCGTTGCACACATATTCGCCCATATGATCCCGGTTCACCACGCTGATATTGAACGTTTGGCTCGTGACAGAACTCACTAAGTCGTGATTTACATCAAGAATCATTAGTATCGCTGTTAGCTATTTTTTCGACGCGAATTAAAGAAAAACCTATTTATACCATGCCAGGCACCCATCGGTATAACGGAACCGTCTATTTTCGTCCACTGTATAACAGGCTGTGGTTTCCCGCTTGAGTCGCATTTCAGCCGTATATTGCTGCCTTCTTGCACGGAAAATACGTCGCTTCCGTTCAATGGCGGTGTAATTTCTGAAATGCCCCATTTTCCAAGACAACTTCCTTACGGAAATCCCTCACATAGGGAATACAAATGCCGGACGCGGGAGAGTCGATTAAATCGATCGTCGGAGACTTTAGAGGAGATATGCTCGGAGAGAAAAATGATGTCGCTCAGCACGTGTTTATATATTGACGTAACATGATCTCTCATACTATATAAAAATGCATACAAATGTCTTGTATTTTTTTCTTTTTGTTTACCGCCTGATTCTGTAACTGTTGACGACAGTATTGTTATCGTTACGTTGCGCAGGTATAACATATGACAGAAAAGCTGCAATGACATCGTAACGATAACGACACCTCGTTAAAAGTTACAGAATCGGGATGCTATTGGATAGACTGTGCACATCCGAATGCATGTTACTAGAGAAATTATCGTGACGTTGGATTTTTCCGTATTTTTCTACGTTTTTCGCATTTTTACGTATTGATTTGAGTTATTGAATTATTCTATCTTTAAAAAAATGCCCGGAGAAAATAAATTTACAAGTCAACTACCTTAAAATTCTGTTGAGATAACGGAAAAACAATTGATTGAAATCTCTTACGCTCTTTTTGCAACTGACTTTTTCAACCTGTACTCTTTCCAGGCAACGAAAAATTTAGTTACACCAACGGAATTGTTTTTTATTTGTCGTAGTTTTGGCATTGATTGCTCGATCGCGAGTTATGTGAGAGGTCAGCCTGGATTAAATCAACAAATTCTTACCCACTATGGATGGCGGGATTAATATGTCATTCAGGTTGTAATCATTCATGTTCACCTTCCAGGTTTGTATACCTGGCTTGCCATCTCTCCCCGGCGGTCCTGTATGACCGGATTGACCTTGTTCTCCTGAAATGTTCGTTTGATGTAGAAACGGCTGGAGAGAAGAGGGGAAAGATAGAGAGAGAGAGAGAGGGGGAGAGAGAGAGAGAGAGAGAGAGAGAGAGAGAGAATCGTATTCTTACCTCGTTGTCCTGGTGGTCCTTGAGGCCCCATTTGACCGGGTCTTCCTGAATAAATACGAAATGAATGCAATATAGCTCGCGAACTGATGGAACTTACGCGTCACAAGAACATAAAATCCGAAAAATCGCAGTTTCTAATTTATCGTTCTATAAGCTGCGCTTGATTTTACTTCACGTTTGTGATTGTCGGGAGGAAAATACCAATCAAACGCGTTTTCTATATTTCTCAAATATTACGACTTTGTTGTTTGACATTTGAAGGCAAATTTAATCCTCCGAGCAAGAAACCTCGCACGACAGTGAACTTGTTGCTTATGTAATATTTTTTGCTTCCCTTCACTTTCCGCGTCCTTCTTATCGAGACTTCGATTACTCCACACGTTCGCTGAGTGTACCCAAGTAGAATTGCATTCATTATTGAGTTAACAGCTAATGACTAGTTATCACAGAGTAGATCATAGCTATTGATTGCTCGAGCGTGAGTTATATGTGTATGTGTTTAATTCGTTGTACGTAATTCGCCGATCATTCCTCGGGGAAAAATTTTCCATACATATTTATATATAATTATATATGAGACAGTTTTTTATCGGTCGAGCTCTACGTAAAACGTAGAGTCGGTTACGTGATCTATCTAACTGTTATATGTCAAATATGATGGCGCCGTTGATTTTAAAATATATAATCCAGCTATTATGTATCCGCTATTAGCATTTAAAAATAAAATAATAAATCGAATATACGTTATTTTCTAAAAATTAAAAAGAAATGAAACAAAAATGAACGTTACTGTTGGGCAAATAGTTTTTTATTTCGTAATTTCTTTATGACTATCAGTTAACTTATTTATCCAGCCACTGGGAGAAATTATTTGGTAATAGTAATAGTAAGGTTAGATGGAAATTGACTACCTCGTGTCTAGTTGAATTTCTACCAGGGTAGCTCGAACATACCATCTGTCCCATTTCTCCCAGGCAATCCGGGCGACCCGTTGACACCCGGCTTGCCATTGCTGCCGGGTACACCGTCCAGGCCGCTTCTACCGGGTATACCATCTAACCCGGGCTCACCGGGTATACCGTCCCTTCCGTCGAAACCTGGTGGACCTATGTCGCCCTTCGGTCCTCTGACACCTGGGTGCCCGGCTGCTCCCGGTGGTCCTTTTGGCCCCATCATTCCTTGGGCACCTGGTAATCCCGGCTCGCCCGGCGGGCCTGGATTTCCGGGTGCTCCAGGCAGCCCAGGCGGACAGTACTTTGAGGACGATCGACAGAAGTTCTCAATCGCATCGAACTGAAATGCAACGCAAGTATACCAAGTATTGCGAAGGTCGGACGATCGTTTACCTGCGGATATTCTCGACGCTTACTTAGCGGTGAATTTCTCTCCGTTTGCGTAATGACATAAGTGACGACAAACGAATTCGAGAACTTTCAAATCACGGGTAAATTATTCATAGGATTTTTAAACTGCTCGGGGAGTGACGTGATCTTAAATTATTATTAATTATTTAAATTATTATATTTAGTACGTCCATTACTATCCAGATAGACAGAAATGTTGAATACCATGTTAAAAAGTTATTTCTATATAATTATATATAATTAGATGTGTGAATACACATAATTATATATAATTATATATAAGGTCATGTATATGAAATTTGTCCACACATAAAATATATTATTATGAAGTGATAATACAGGATTATATATATAATAAAGAAATCGTATTGTCAAGAAAATATTCTTCGTTTTCAAAAAGATAGCCATTACTTAAAAGAAAAAAGAACTGAATAATTGCTTTTTCTCGCAATATAATAATATGTTCCTTTAAATATTTTTCTCAGCGTAAATACAATGCGCCCGGAATGTCCAAAGCGAAAGTGGAGGGGAGATTAATGTTCTGTGTAGATATAAAACAAAAAAATTACACGGGAATCTTTGGAAACAGATGAACTCTAATAACTAACGAGTTGAATTCTTTTCCGTTTATACAATCAATCTTAGCTCGTCTTCTTCCTCATCTTGCACTTGAACTTTGCCTTCGAACGGCAGAAATCGGCGACGTTTTTCTTCATTTCATCCTTACGTTTGTACGAATTCGTCTTTACATAACTTCGACAATGATGGGTTTCAAGAATATTCAATACCTATCTGCAATACATACGCGCGCGCGCGTACGTACATATACGATGTCCTACGTAGGCGCACTTCCTACATGGAAGCTCGTCGAAGAACATCAAACTCGACGAATCGGAGAACGATGTTAAAGAGGACCTAACGCGAAAATAATAATAATAACGTTCGCAGAGGATGTACCCACCTGTATACGCGTGTCGGCGTTCAACCAGACCCAGTCTTGACCTCCGGTCACCGTAGGCGACGAACCGGACACCATGATGGGGGATGCAGTCACCTTCTTTGTGCCCTGCATCTCCTTATCCTCTCGGATCTGCGACCGAGCGGCCGGCGCGATTCGAGATTAGCGTTAACGGCGAGAGATTTAGGAGATCAAAAGTCTTGGGTGACTGAGTCGTCGGCATTAGAAGAAACCGCAAGGGAGAATCGAGAAATGAAATCTCCCTCGAGCACAAAATTGAAACAACTTCCTCCCTTGATACATCTCTCGTTTATCTTGCGTAAAATTTCATAATCTGCACGGGACGCCTTCTCGGCTTTTCTCCCTCCCATCCCTCTTTCTCTCTTCTCCGCGGAAGAACGGGAAAAAATGTAAGATCGTGAAACCTCCTGTCGGAAATTTCGATCGCGCGGAATAGATTTCCTCCGATTCCCACGAAATTCGAAATTCATTTCCGTCTTTTTTTTAGTTCGGTTTTCCGGCGTTAGATTCGAGTAGTCCCCCTCTCGTGTTTTTCTTTTCTTTTTCTCGTTTACATACCCTGCTGGATAAATCGGAGACAGCGTTGTCCTCGGCGATTGGTAATGCGCTGCTGCGTTTTCGTCGCGGGATCGTCTCGAACGGGTGGCGGCTTTTTACCACGCGAAGATCGCTTTCCACGTTCGTGACGTACTTATACAGATAGACGGACGTGAAAAACTGAATGATAAATTGCAGCGAAATGAGAGCGAGCAGCACGCGCGGTTGGAGCATCCAACGTTGCACCAGTAATGCACTCTTGCTGTTCATGTCGCCGTGTGTTTTATCCCTGCGCAAGAGACGGCCGTTTAAATTGTGTCCTCTAATCGAGGAAGAAAGGGGAAAAAATCGGAGATACGCGCGGTCCGAGTTTCGAGGCGTGCGTTTCCGCTCTTCGGACTTAAATCGTATCGCTCGCCTGAATTATTAATCGATAACAATTGCGCGCGTAGCCGGCGATGGAGCGATTGACGTAAACGATGGCACTCAACGGACGGGTAAGACGCGGAACGTAACTATTTCAATTGAATATGAGAGATCGGGGGAGAGAAGATCCGTGCTGTCTGATTGCTTACCATCAACTCGAATTGACTCTCTATATTAAAGCTTCTGTCCGCGCCCTTGGAGTTTTCCCAGCCTCTTCCGCCGCCTTCTCGTCCCGTTCTCACTTGCCCGATCGCATCGTAATTTTTAATTCGCTCTCCTTCTTCCTTTCTTCAAACTAACGTCCCACTCGGCATCGGCGTAATATATAAAAAGGAGACGCGCGCGCGATGGTGATTTAATTTCGCGCGTGACGCCAGCGATAAAGATGCGCGAGAGTGATGTGTTAACGAAAACACAATTTATAGCGGCCTATGGTTTGCGGTGCCTGTCCTAATGTAAACTAATATAAACTGCGAGAGCCGGGTGCCGTCGGCTCGCGACGCATGCGTGAGCATTTCTGTCTTACACACGGCCAATTGTCATACGCACGTGTGTGCTCTCGTCGCGCGGCGGTGTGTGCGCACAAGCGCGCCGGTCCCGACGTTTGTGAATACGTTTTGTTTCGCCGTCAATGTACCGTGCGGCCAACGACGACGACGAGTACCGGTGTTAATGGGACGCGTCTCAATTAAAAAA
The DNA here is from genome assembly GCF_001313825.1 of Dinoponera quadriceps. Taxonomy (NCBI): domain Eukaryota; kingdom Metazoa; phylum Arthropoda; class Insecta; order Hymenoptera; family Formicidae; genus Dinoponera; species Dinoponera quadriceps. Next base: position 433,820 of record NW_014556924.1, on the reverse strand, counting down.
AAAACAGAAAAATCAATCTCACGGCGCAACAGTTTCTCGCCCTGTTACAACAACGCCTCGTTACAGATCGGCCGGTGAAGCGCGAATCGAAACGAAGGGAGTCGATGTTTTTCTCGATGGCATCGTTCCGGCAGATGGCCCGGTAGAAATTGAAACTTGTGCGTTCGTCGGGCCGTGAGGTAATCAATTTGTGCCTGAGATTGCTATCAGCCAGTAATGTAACGCTCGTATTTCCTCTAGATGGTCAAGGCATGTATTCGTTCGGGATTGTCTAATTACTCCCTATAAAGTACAATCTAGAGAATAACTGAGCAATTCATTCGCAACAGTTTCATAGTATCCGCCCAATTAGAGGTTAAACAAAAGAAATTACAGTGAGATAAAGAATCATGACGAGTTGTCAGGCAGTGATGTAACGCTCGTTTCTCTCGTTAAGATTTTTACGGAATAACATATCTTCAATCTTGATTTGCTACCTCACTTTTAAGTACTAGTGGCAGATATACGCGGCTAGATATTTTAGAATAGACATCACCCACTGATATGCGACAGATCACAAAACCGATTCTACATTTTAGTGAATAATCAGTCGATAAGGAACTAATAACGAGCTACAGGATTTAATCTAGCCTACATTCACTTTTGACTCAGGCTTTAATCTAGCCTACTAACATGATTCTATTCGGGTGTATATACACATATACGTTAGTATTTATAGTCAAATCTTATATTTAAGTGGGCTCATGATTTCTCTGAAGAATAAAACAACTGCTGTTTCTAACCGAAATTCTCAAGTGTGATTGACGCTACTACACTAAACCTATCAAGTCAGTTTGACTCCCATACATTAAGACCGTCTTAAGCTCATCTTCAGATGCATTGTAACCAATGAAACGTACAGTATAAAATCTGACTATGAATACTATAGGCCGTAGGATGCGCTGCGCGAGGAAAGATCTAACACGGACGAAAGATTAATCAAATTTACGCTTACATTATTATATATTATCACAGTGCAAAAAAGTCCTTTGTTCCCAATAGGGCTTCCATATCATACATATAGCTCTTAAGCCTAAAAACCGTTCGTCCGTTAATCATGTGAATCGGCCTGGTGTCCGTTGAAAGAACTTGATCTATCTTCTTGGGGCAGAACAATCTCCACATCGTGCCCGAGATCCTTCATATTTAGATACATGTTCTGTGATGAAGCCTGTCGTGAACAATGAGAATGCGTTTGAATCGGGAATCGAAAGTGTTCGCTCGGAAGAAATCGTGTCTCACCAAGGTCAACGACGCCAAGAAATATCTCGCTACATCCTTGGCGTTCTCATTCTGAATAACCTCGCTGAAATTGATCTTTCTCCGATCGCTCGCTCGCAGGCAGTTCATGATTTTCGACGCATAAGGACGAATGCAAAACATCGATCTTCGCTCGGCCTCGAGCAGCTTGGGTTGCAGAAACTCGTGCCACTCTTCGATGTTTTCCTGAAATCGCAAGTTGTTCTTATAGATTCCACCGGGATCTTCTGCGTATCGGAATACTTACCGGCAAGAAATTCGACGAGTCCGACCGGAAGACTTGGTCACGTGGACTCTCGTGCCACGGGGACGCAGGACTTTCGTGCACCGGGGACGCAGAATTGGAACTATGAAGATCAGACATCTCGTCGTCGGTCAAAGTCATCGTGATATTATTGTTTGCATCGTCACGCGATTCGACGTGCAATTGGAACCCTAACAAGTCGAACGCCTCATTCGTCAAATGATCGTATCGCAGTGGGTCGTGCTTTCGTATGTGTTTCATGCAAGTATTCAGATTCTTTTGGAACATGCTCGGTCTGTCTGAAAGACGACGGGTCGTTTAGCAGGCGAACGTCGGTGTATCAAATTCAGAACGGGTCACGACGAATTTATTTGTTTGCATTGATTCTTCCCAGATACGTCGGAACTCTGAGGAATCTAACGCCTTGTTCCTCATATGAACGTATTGCGGAAGATTGTACTTTCGTATGTATTTTAAGCAGGTGCTCAGATTCTCCCGAAACATGTTTGGTCTGTTTAGAAAACGGGTTCGCCTCCAACGAGCCGTTTACACACGCGAGCGTCGACGACGAACCTGTGATGAATCATTGCAAGGACGCATCACGATGAACTTACCCAGCGGGCTGTGCTTCCTTTTCTCAAATTCCTCCAGGAGATTCTTCACTACGCGTTTTTTCTTCGTGGGCGTCGTGGTGGTCGGTTTTTGCTTACGCTAAACGCAAACGAATGACTTGAGAACAGACTCGAGAACACAAACGAACAGACTCGCAACCAAATCCCACAAGTTCTAAATTACATACTTTGCTCAATGTAGTTTTGGTGCGTGCTCGATATTTATGTCTCTTGGCAGGTGAGTTATTTTTATCTTTGGGTGACTTCCTCTCGTTTGTATTGTCTAGCGATGTCGGATCGATGCTCATTTTTATTCTAGAATAATAATCTTCTTATACAACACGCGTTTCACAATCGACACTCATGTAACGGACTTACGTTAAGCGAGGACGATGTTGCAAATAATAAAAAATCGGAAACCTTTCTCGCGAACTTATTGATTTGATTGAACCATCCAGTAGATCGCCGTCCACATTTGTACCGTTATTATTGTTCGAACTGTTCGAGTTGTTCTCATCTGACAACGAAGTACTGTCAACGGTATTGTCCGGCAATTTCGTATCACTGAGCGATGTACATTGACTTCCATTCGTAGTGTCAGCGGCATCGATTTCTTGAGAATTATCGGCCGAAGAACCGAATGACATAGAATTGCTAGATAAAGAGAGATTTTTGCTCGAGTCAAAAGAAGAGACTAATTCGGAAACCTCCCCCGGTGAGTCATCGTAGTCCCTCTCGGACTCTACATCGCTACTTATATTTTTTTCGCTACTATCGTGAACAGTAGGATTAGGTGAACATTCCAATGATTCATTAAGTGAGCAATTCGAACTTGGTGCTGGGGATTTCCTTTGAAGGCGGTCATCACTGTTGAGATCAAAGTCTGCAAATGGAGATAACTTTTTATGAAATAATACTAATCAAATACTAATCAAACCGGATTTATTTTATAATTCAATTGCGTACCTTGAGCTACGAATTCATCGACCAGTACGCCATTCATACTTATATTCTGATTGCACCTGTGAAATATCAAGACACACTTGACTTAATATGATATACTATACATTTACGTGCACTCTAGGAGAATAATGTGATATTTACCGAAAATCATACTTCTTCCCAATGATTTCTCCATTTATATCGTAAATATCAATGGGAATACTTTGCGCGACACTTTTCTCCAACTGTGTAAAGCAACGGTTTTTTGTTTTAACACCATCTTGCATTACATTATTCTTTTTAATATCAATATTTCTATCCACTTCCTGGGTAAAATCGATTATTTGGAAATTTTCAAAATCTAAATTAGTTCTCCTATCCCTTTTTTTCCCAATGGCTTTTCTTGCGGTTTCTTCCTGCCTAAAAGGGAAAGAAATAAGTTGAATGTTTAATTACTCTGAAATGGCTCTATACTGTAATAAACACTGTAATAAAATGCTTACTCGTGCTCCAAAAATATATTTCTAATACATGTTGTTTTATTCCAGAGACAATCGACTCTATGTACATAAACAGTCATAGAATTTTGTAAGACAAGTCCAGCCTTGACGAAGTCCTTATCAGATGCGGTCTTAAATAAGGAATAATATGTCTCCAGAGCCTGTAATAATATAAAACGTTATTTTGGAGTATAAAAGATATTTTAACACATTGCATGCAGGAAACGTACTTTCACGTTTTTTGCAGTTTGTCACTAGAGCGCGGGTCATGTAAAAGTATGTATTTAGTAGATTTGTGTTGGAGAGCTGGTATCATATAAATACGCTGAACATTGTAAGCGTATAAGGTGTTTGTGTTGCTATGCAACGATTTCCATTGTTTCTTTTTAGAAGTTTAGTTTGTCGAGTTGCTTGGTTTAATTGAATATTTTACTGAATACCAAACTCCCGCGAAATTCACGAAAAAACGCCTGCTACACGTGTAAGTCCGTGGCGAAATATATCCGCATGCAATGTGTTAAGATTGTATTATTTCAAATATCGATTCTATGATTATACTTCTGAAAAAGGATATTTCCAGTCCGCCAACTTCTTTATTGGACTCGTAAGTTCCGTACTGAAATCTTGTAATGTAACCATTCTTGCTGTTTCATGAACGTGGCGATGATCTGCATAAAGAGATATGAATTATTATCAGAAAAATATTACTTATACTTAACATTACCACGTCTCGGAAACAAAAATACAATTAGCTCGTGGGAAAAAATATTTATCTACGAAATACTCGTTACCCACGCGAATGAGTACCCTACTGTGATAAAAAGTAAAACGTCGAATTTTGTCTTCGATAATAGTGTTTGATTTCGTTATCAACAAGGTATCGAAACATTAATACTGAAACGTATATCAATTGTAAAAATGAGAACGCTGAGGAAAAAATTAAAATATTGACGCCATATCCTGTGAAACCTTTTACCTTGATCTTTTCAATAATTTCAATTAATCTATTAGTGTTATTGATGTGGAAAACAATTATTTAACCTTACAATCGCACAGCGTACTTTACCCGCGCCATAGATTTTAAAACAAACAGCTACGCCCGCGATCCATCCGTGCTTACTTGCTTTGAAGCGCCTCTATATGTGCAAACATTCACCATGAACTATATGATCACTCTTCACCACAGGTAATATCGTAATATCATTATAGCCATAGGCTGGTATAGGCCCGTATCATACTATGGATTGGGATTGAAATTGCATTGAAATTTAACCAATCATTTTAATAAATAAAGGAAGGCTTCTGCTTTTTTACCATGATGTGAATTCTCCTTTATGCTTCCTGCACACAGAACGCGGAAATACACTAGATTGTGGATTTTCATGCATTTGTGTGTTCAGTATAATTTTGAAACAATTTACATATTGTCTTAATTTACAATTACATAAAAATCTTAGTTAGCAGGCTTACATTAGTATTATAAATTACTTATTTTTACAAAATTTACAACATCATTTGTTACTTCTTATTTTTCGTTCTTGCTTTCTAACTTTTGTATTATAGATTGCATTGTTACAATTTTCTTTTGTATGCGTGAATCTTGTATCCTAGAAAGTTTGTGCAAATATCTATTATAATTAACATATTTTAAAAACTTCATCCAACTTTGATCAGTAACGAAATCCGTTCTTTTCATACATTCTATATTGTATTCCCCAGTCCTTACGAAAACCTTTTCTGTATCATTTTTGGAACATTGTTTTCTGAAATAAGAGTTTATTTATAATATCTACAAATCAGAATAAATTACAGTATTTCTTTATTTTCATCTTTGTCTTACCTGTTTTTACTAGTGTCATTTTTCTTGACAAGTGTTGCTTCAGCAGAATCAATACTGTCATGTCGAGTGTCAAATGTTGATTGTTGAATATCCTTTATAGATTGATGTTGAATATCCATTGTATGTTCATGTTTAATATCTATCACTGATTCATTCTGATTATCATTTTTAGTGTTAGCTGTTGAGTCTTCTTCTATGTTACAAAAACTATATATGAAACAAGAAACACAGAAAGACATTTCTTTAAACCAAATGTATTTTATATATAATTTCAAAGTGTCATAATTTTATCTAATAAAAAAAACTTTGTCACCTTGCTGGAAAAACAGATGGCATTGCAGTTTTCTTTAATCTCCTTCTTCCAGTGCTGGAATAATAATAATCATTTTCTGTAAAATGATCACTGCAAATTCTTGCATGTTTGGAAGCATTGATAACATAACCAATGCTATTAAACCATTTTTCTCGCTTTTCTGCATCTTGTGGAAAACTTAAACATATATATTAGTTTTTACCGAAGCTGAAGAATTTTAATATGTTAAAAATATATATATTACAAGTTAAAAAATCTAATCATACCTCTAGATTTATACATTACCTGTGAAATTGCCGTGAATTTCGAGGAGAATGATCTTTCCAGCATATGTAGCACTTACCCATTGCAAGGTTTCACTTTTTGTCACAACTCGACTATTTCATGAGAATTAAAAATAATTATCATTTCAATTAAGAATGTGAGCCCATATTTAATATTTATATTTATTTGTTCCTACCAATGGTGTTTTCAGTTTTATTGCAGAACCAAAACGTTTTTATACTCCTATATTCTTCATTTTTCTTAGGACTTCAATAGAATGGCAGGCTTATATTTTTAAAACAATGTTTTATACCCTAAATCTTTATCTAAATTATCATTGGTTTACTTTTTTTAATAGAACGGTTTATCTTCAATCATAAACTGGACTTTTTAATTTAACACTCAAGATTATAGGCATAATCATAGAATACAACTGTATTCTAAACGCGATTACAAGGATGTTAACGCGTTAAGAAGTCAACTTATTAGTAGTCTGAGTAAAAATTTTGTTATAAACACAGTCATACTACTTGAGAAATGGAAAGTATGGTCGGCTCCATCGTTTAGTCATATCACGACTTCAGTTTCTCGTTAAGTATAGTAGCGACTCGTAGCGTAATTCCGTAAACCCGTTATTTCTGAAATTTAGTTCCAGAGTCTCCGCTACGAGTCGCCACTATACTTAACGAGAAACTGAAGACGTGATATGACTAAACGATGGAGCCGGCCATGCTTTCCATTTCTCAAGTAGTATGACTCAAGGGCTGGTCAGAGGTACTTTCCATTGTAATAAAACGTAAGCGAAATTCAACAGGCTGTAACTTTCGCAATAATGATGCCTTTGAGATCGTTCAAAAAGCACTTTAAAGCTTGAAGTTTTTAGTGTTTAACCACATTATCCATATTAATGTTGTCGTTAATTTTTGTCAAAATATTTTGTGTTAAACGAAGAATGGCGACCGCTCGATTTCAAATTTTGTCCTTCCGTTGAGTTTTCAGAGCGAAAAATTATTTGATTTGAAAATGTGATATAGACGTTTTAAAGGGAAAACTTTAAACTTCTTACTTATTTGTTAACGAATGTCGTACACTCGCAGAACGGTTGCAACAGTTTTTGTTTCCCACATTTCGGAAAAATTTCGGAAAAATGATGGAGCGAACCAATGAATTGACAATCATGCGCAATAAGTGATCTGACAGCTGTCAAATTACATATACGAGGTGTAGGCATACAAATAAATAATAAAGTAATATATTAGTTACACACCCTTTAATACAAGAAAATTAAGACTGAAAAATTAGAATTATATATAATTATAAATTATACCGCATTTTCGCATGTTAAATATTTGTCGCGTAAACCCGACAAATTCCATAAACAATTCCAAGAACAGTTAATTTGCGGCATATGAAAAGCTTTTGAATCTTCTCTCCTAGCGTGAATTTATGAAAAGAATTTTTCCTAATTTGAAAATATTTGAAATTTTCACATTCCCGTTCTAGGGGAAATGTATAAATTAAAAGGGACTGGAGGCCGATTGTTTTAACTTATTGGTAAGATTTGACCCAACAGTTGAACAGACCAATCTACAACAATCATTGATGTTTACCTAATGGATACCTGTCGGATAAATTTTACCAAAAAGTTGGAACGATCGACTCTGAGTGAACTGTCGAAGCAAAATAAAATATGCTCACAACTTTTCGCCTTGGGCGGTGTAACACGACAAACTTCATAAACAATTCTGGCACTTGACAGATGTTGCTTTATAAGGCGCCTAAAAAATCGTCCAAAGACATCGTCTAAGGCGTCCCGTAAACTTTCGCAGGATGTGAGGATTTTTCATATCTCACGGAAGAAATGCCAGAAATGATTTACAGACAGGATTATACAAAGAATTAAAAGGAAAAGTAAGGACGACACGAGAGGAGCGAGCAGCGTGAACGGAAATTCGGTGGTCGCCGAGCGGAGGAAACGCACCGCCGGCTCCGGGGGTGCGCGATAAGGGTCGGAAGGTTGAGTGAAAGGGGGCGCGGCGCGTCGAACCGAGCGTGCGAGCTGTGTTCCCCTCGAATGAGTTCTTTACGTTTTAGGCGCGATAGTCGAACGGCGACCGCGGTACTGTCGACGTCTGGCAGTAACTCGATCTCGAGCTCCCGTCTCACGCACTTTTCTATCACCGTTTTCTCTCTTTTCCTCTCTCCCTCTCTTTTTCTTTCTCCTCCCCCTTCCCGTCCCGTCTTCCCCCTTTCCCGGTTCTCTCTCTTTCGCGGCGTCCGTTTATCCTGTCGCGCTTGCATTTCGCGACACGACGGACGCGTACGAACGACTGACGGCTGGAGAGCGGGTGGGAGAGGGAGGGGGAGATCGTGCGCGCGCGCTGACATACACACGAGTGTGCGCGCGCACACACCGCGCCACCAGCAGCACGGTAGCGGCTGGAAATCGGAGTATAATCCTCGTCGTCGTGTGTCGGGTCGCGGTCCTCGTCTCGTCGTGCTCGTCTTCGTCCTCGCTATTCCCGTTCATCGTCGTCGATGCGCGGATGCCGTCGCCGCGGCTCGCTGGTCGCCATCAGCGATAACGCGCGCCGTCAGCTACCAGGTAGCGCCTGTCGTTGCTATGCCTGCGCGATAAAAGCCTGTATGAAAGGAGGCATCGAGGAAGGCCGCGCCAAGAACCGCCGTCGCCGATACCAGCAGGGTGGGAGAGAGGATCGACGGGACCACGAGGGACTGTGCTCCGCGACAGTCCCGCGCTCTCGGTACGCTGGCATCCCCTCTATGCGTGCGTGCGTAAACGCGTTCGGTCGATCGCTCGGCCCCGTGTCATTCGAATAAGTCGCCGCGTGTATCCTCCTCTCGCCCTTATCTCGCACGTACACCTCTTCTCTCTCTCTCTCTCTCTCTCGTTCTCCCTTTTCGCCCCCTTCTTACCGCCCCCGACGCGACCCCGGCGGGTCTCTCTTTCCCAGGCCCCGCTCCGTGCATCGAATCGCCATCCCTCGCCATCATCATCCAGCGCGGTGGCGGTGGAGGAGGCGGCGGTGGTGGTAGCGGCGGCAGTGGCGACAAACGGCGGTGAGCGGCGGCACAGTGCCACCTCCTCGATTCTAGGGAATCGAGCGGTTGGTGGTCGGTCGCGGAGCGCGATAGTGTCCGAAAGCGCGGATAAATGTGTCGGCCGCGTTACAAGACGTGAAGTGCGAGCGAGCGAGCGCGCGCGCGAACGAGAGAGAGCGAGAAAGAGAGAGAGAGAGAGAGAGAGTGTGTGCATGTGTGTGTGAGAGAGAGAGAGAGAGCGGGAGAAAAAGAAGGGGAGGAAGAGAGGGCGAGCGCGCGCGGGGGCAGCAGAAGAGCGCACGACGAGCGAGCGAGTTTATTTTTAGTGGCAGAAGGTGAAGAAGGCGGGCGAAGAGCACCGCGCGGAGTGGTATTAAGCGGCAACACAGTGGCCCGATGAAGCGGCGTATGTGACATCGGATTTCCTCTCTCTTGCCACCGAGGAGAAGACACCTCGCAGACATCTTGTTGCCACCGTCCACCACGGTGAGTACGTCGTCGTCATACACCGCTACCCACCCCCATTCCTCCCGCTCGCCCCCCGCCGTCTCCGTCCCTCATCGGGGATTGATTCGCCATTCCGCCCACCAGGACACGAGCCTCCACTATCTCCACCTCTTCCTCCTACTCCGTCTCTCCCCTTTCCCCTCGTTCTCNCCCCCCCCCCTCTCCGTTTCTCCGTCTCTCTCTTGTTCTCTCTTTCTTCAAGTATATTTCTGATGTACCTCAGTCTCTATTTAGCTATACTTATTTCCTTCTATTCCTCTCTTTTTCCCTTATCCCCTCTTCACTATCACCCCCGTGCCATTTATCCACCCATCCATTTATCTACCCACGTACACACACACACACACGCATACGCACATACCCCCCTGGCCGTGTCGATCGTTCTCTCTCTCGCTCTCTTCCTCCCCGGCGACTCTTTCCCTCTTCCTTTCGCACCAAGCGCTACGGGGTAGCTCCTCGTCGTCGTCCATCGTCCACTCCCACCCCCACCAGCCCGCTCTCACCGTCTCGGTCTTCGCTCCGCGGAGTAACGAAAATTATGTAACGCGCGCTCAATCCGGGCGGTTCTTGTTCCGCTCCTTTCTCATCTTCCTCCTCTGGATATCAGCCTACCTCCCTCATTGCCCCCTCCTCGCCCTTCCTCTCTCGCGCTACCGTTCTTCCGAACATTATTTCGGGAGTGCTAGCAGACCTGCCAGACCCTGAGAGAGCGACGAAGACGGAGAAAGAGGGGAGAGGGGGAGAGAGAGAGAGAGTCTCCTACATGACGTGCCCCGGGATCGGGCAGGCGCATTGTCGAGGAACCGTTTCGATTAGGGATGTAAACCGGTCGGTCGGTCGTGGTCCCCACGAGACAGGAGACGAGATGCCAGGCGATGCCGAATCCGCCGCGAAATTCGCACGGTCTCGTCGCCGACCCCATTCAGCCCGACATTTCGGCGGTCGTCCTATGTGTCGCGCGCGCGACGTTCTCGTACGACGACGCGTCGTCGCCCGGCTCCCAATGCCAGAGTCTTCCTGCGAGGTTTTCCCGTGGCTGACGGCACTTCTCATCCTCGAAAGCGATTGCATGCCGCGCAAACGTCCATCTGACAACGGACGAGAGAGAGAGAGAGAGAGAGAGACGTTGCAATCGATTCGATGATTGATCGAAGCCGTAGGACAACACGATTCATTTCCTACTGTGATTTTCTACACGGAATGTGTGCGACGCGCACTCTCCCTCGGGCAATTTTTGCGCGGCAATTTTCGCGATTATTCCATTAACATTCGTTCGACGAAAGTGTTTGGTCGCGGGGACCATTGCCCTTGCGACGATGCCGCAGCGATCGAAAGTCCGATTGAAACTACGAATTCTCGAGGAAATAGTCGGCCGCCTCCTCGTTAACGCGGTGTATAAGCGGTCTCGTTATTATTAATTTACATGCGCCTTCTTTTTTCACAAGTTCGCGTCGCGTGCACGCCTATAGAGCCTCTCTCTCCTCGGTTGACTCTCGCTGGCGGAGAGGAAGAGAAATAACCATCCCCCGGCGAGGTTGAGGCACTTCTCTCTGCCGATCGGCTCTTTTCTCACCGCGCCTCGCTGCGAACGCGGACGTATGTACTCGCCGGCTGCTTCTGGTCAGCACGACTGTAATACGCGTGAGGCACAGTCGAAGACTCGCCTTTGTCCCGCTTTCGTGGTATCGACCCGATACGGGTGACCTAGACTCACTTGCGAGGAAATATACCCAACCTTTGACAGCCGCTCGCTCGCTACGACGAAACTGGCCCGAATCGATAGAGGGTCGCTAATAATTACGCACGTGCGAACCTTCGCGCGCACACGTCGTCGACGACGTCGACGACGAAGGCGGCAGCGACGACTGTACGCGCGGACGACCGGGTGAAATAGTGCGTTCGGATAGGAAACGGTCATTAAGTTATTTCGGTGCTGCCTACGGAATTTGGTATTGAACGCGCGTCCGCGCGCGCACTCTCTCTCTCTCTCTCTCTCTTTATCTCTCGCAGCAACCGCCGCGATTCAGCCTGTCGAGGGAGCGTTTATTTTCCCGGCCGTCAAAATGTTTGGCGGATTGTTGCACGCTCGCCCCGTCGATGAATCTTCAGCTTCGAATGTCTCGCGGGTGCGACACGCGCGAGATTATTATCATTTCAATCAACGGTGAATTCCTTTCGGAGCGGACAAGTATATATTGCGACATTTGTGATGCATACGCTAAAAAGGAGAGAGAAAATAACGAGCGACAGTTTCATTATCTCAGAGTACGAATTTGGATTATATTAACTAAGAAAGGGATTCATTAGTAGGCAACGATCTCACCGATATGAGCGGCGAACGATCGGAGCTGATTTCTCTCGGGCAAAACCGATCTTTGAAAGGGAGCGTGTGCGCGCGCGCGTCAAGTAAAATTAAAACTCGCAGAGGCGGGAGATGGTTAGAGCGAAAATGCCAACGGTTACAGATAGGCGGCTTAAGGGTCTCCCGAGCTACTCGCGGCGCGCCAAATGCCGGATTATTTGGACAAAAGCAGGGATATGCAGAACGAATTGTGGAAAATATATCCGCGTCGCGAGTTGCGCGCGATCGCTAATTTACGACTCTCTGTTGGATTTCGTCAATAGTCGAATACACAAAATCTGCTCTTTTGCCGCCCCCTCGTAACATTTTATTCTAGATCGTGGTCTTCATTATAGACAATTACGTTCGAATAGGACCGAGTGGGAGGATAAAAGCCCCAAATAGAAGGGTAAAAGCTTTCCGCGATGGAACAATATTTACTTACACGTTCCAAAATGTTTCGGCGTCTGAAACATTTTCCAGAAGATAACGCCAAGAAGATAATATTCGGTGAGCAAGTAACGGTCGATTAGACGTAAAATTAGATCAAGTCTGCTTTTTTATAGTATCGTGCCCGTCTCGTCAATTCGTTGTCAAATCTGAGAAAGAGGAAGGAAATGGTAGAGGCGGAAGAAAGAGAACGAAAATGATTTTCGCCGGGACGCACGCCAAGGTATACGAAGATCGATTAAGAGTTAATAATGTTGGGATACCTCCGGCCCGTTTATAGGATCGCGGATGAAGACGCGCGTTAGACGCTCTCTTGCATCTCGAGATCCCGGGGCACAGAAACGCCGCTGCAAGTAGAAATAGATAGCCGCTGTCAGACGCGTGGAAGTAACGGAGCGGGCCGTGCCTGATCGATTATTCGACGCTTCTTCCGTTTGCGAATCATCGATTACCTTCTTCGATTACCGTCTTCGCGCTCGATTAGTCGATTTTTTTCAATATAATATAGACCGACAGCATTATACTTAACCTTCCGATGTTGCCAGATTCTATTAGATACGGAAATAGAGCTTCTTCGTGTACATGTCACGACGCTGTACAGGGTGCTCCGCGAGAAAATCGAGCAACTTCTACAATGCGTTCTGAAAGTCATTCTAGCAAAAAAGTTCAGACACAGATCGATTCGAAAAATTTCATTCTCGTCTTGTAACGTAAATTTCTGAATGACACGGGCTTTCAGTTCTTTCTGTTTCAAGTTTCCTGTTCGCACAATAACGGTAGACGTACTAGAACGGTATTTTCCGCCTGCTGTTAATAAAATTGTCTATATCACGATAACTGAGCTGAATATCTGAATATCTTTTTTATTTAGAATTATCTATATCTTTTATTTAGAATGCGCATTCTAGAATTTTGTAGGCTTCCTCGGCTAGGAACATCCTATATATTCCAAGAGCAGAAAATTCAATTGTCTTAATTAAACGACAATGTATCGAAATACTTATCATTTATCACAGATGAGAAGGATATTTCCGAGGTATTTTAGGCGAGCGCTTCCCCGCTTGATTGTGGGATTAAGAGGGATTTCATTCACATTGCTGATCACGAGGACACGGTAGACGATCGAAACTTTTATCGAAATAGGATAATTCTGTTGGCACTGTACTCACGCGTATTCCCGTATCGCTCGCATTTTTTGCGACTGATATCTCAAGCCGGGAGAGACAATCCGCGCGTATTTCCGACGTGACTGCGCGAGATACGCTTCGATACGCGCGTGTATCGCGGAAACCAGTTAAACAATTCACGTTCCCTTAGCTCTCGAGGCGCGCATATCTCGCACGAGGATGTACACTTGAATGTGTCCGTTCAACAACGATCGTTTCGACGGAGAATTTCGTGCGAGAGAAGACGGCCATTGTTCCGTCGCGTCTTCGGTCGCGGATTATAAATAACACTTGGCGATTTCTTTCCGTCATCGGGCTGTGAACCGGTTAAAAATACGAACCGTGATATCTAATGGTTATAAATAAGCGGAATTGCACCGGCTGCCAGTCGGTATAATTCGTGCGCGCACCGTCGAGACACCGTCAATTTTCCAACTCGCCACGACGTATCGATCGTCGCGAATATCGCGAAACCAATTTTACGTTTTATACGAAGCCTTCGAAGTGTCCTTTCGAGTAATATCCGAGACAAATAAATTTCCGAACGGGTCGAATTGAGAAGCGAGTTATCCATTTGTGTGTGATTGCTGAAATATTTATTATTACCTATATATTCTCATGTCGATCACGGAACATAGCGGGGAGAGAGATGTCGTTTTTACGCGACCGTTAACATGGTCTTGCAATATTTATTCGCGTACGAGTAGAGCACGCGGACTGGGAAAGTTTCGGAAAAAAGAGAGAGAAGAGAAAAAGAAGGCAGTAGAGGATGCGTGATCGCATGCTACGTATTTCCAGCCCGCCAAACAGTGGAAGAGTGTTACACGTGTCTTAGTTATTTTTAATCCCCGACGAGATACGTACAGAGCCCCTCCTCTCGTCGGCCTCTCCCTCCGTCCTCTGTGAGCATTAAAAGTTACGTACCTGCTATCCAGTCGAATTTTTCGTCTCGGTGGTCCGCGACGAACACCAGACACTACAGCGTTTAAAAATATCGCGATACTCGCCGCTAATTTCCGTATGGCCGATACTCCGAATTTACGGCCTGAATCGAAGCGTCGTCGAGGGCGAAACGGTGGAGCGATATTCACCGTTCGCTTCGTGCCCATTGCGATCTCTTTGCTTTCTTTTTTTTCCTCCCCGAGTTCAGTCATTTAGCAGTACATCCGTTTTTTTTTTCTTTTTCAAGAAGAAAATCGACAAGAAGGAAGAGCGCGGCGGATATTTGCTTATTTTCTTGCTATTTGTTTTCGAAAGCATACGTTCGCGAGAGAGGATCATTTCGAAGATATCCGAGAATGTCGAGGAAATTTTAATGCCCGGATTATCCTCATTTATATCGAAATAACTCGAGAAATGACTCGGATATTTCCGTGACTTGGTAAAGGGGAGTTCGGTTTGCGAGAGATTAAGACACCTCATCCGGAGGAACCCGACTGTGCGATCGTCGAATTAATTGAAGCGTCTTAAGAAAGTTTATCGCTGAAATACTTGTACGGGTGATAAATCGCCTCGTTCAGGAAGAAGCGACTGATAATTATTGTTCGACAACGAGGTCAGTCGCGGAGCGTCCCTTTTTCCGCCGAAGCTTTTAAAATTCATCCTCGCACGCACATTCCGCGCACACACACACACACACACACACACACACACACACACATACACACACACACACACACACACAGCCACGTAGGAACGCGCATTAATTATTGTTAGAACGTTTCACCTTGACCTTTCCATGCGAACTGATGTCCAAGTCGTCTCATAGGATATTTAATATCCAATAAGAGCACAAAAATACAGATATATCTTCCATCGGAATTTTTATTCGCTCGCTTCGGACGGAAAAAGCAGAGATACAGCGGAGAGTGTCCCCGGAAACATCGGATGTTGCTCTAATTACAGCTTCTTCGGTCAGTTTGATTGACTTTCAGGGTTGCGAGCTATTCGGAGACGCCTCTCCAACCACTCGTAATTTGTCTGCAACTCCAAACTAAAATTCTACCGAAGATAAGTTCGGAATTTCAGCGAGAAACATAACCCCGCCATTTGTTCTTCACTTTTAAAGCACGATCCTCGATTGCTCCGAGGGAATTTGATGAGCTTTTGGTGTATCCGGTGAACATCGAAAATTTCTATCTGCTCGATATCGGGATTTCGTTTGAGCTTTCACAGTGCGCTTCTGTGCCTTCCGCTTTCTATGGTTTAACGCACGCAATTAGCTCGTTCAGTCACAGATGACGAACTTGCTAATGAGCCGCGGTTATTAGTACAGTTGCTGCGCGTTCTCGCAATGAGTGCTGTGTTAAAAGGTGCACACATGTTCTCTCTCGCGTCCGTGAGTCTCCTTTTTCAAACGCATTCGTCTTGTCGTAACAATCGTGTCATATTCTTGCATCGTAATCGTGTGGCGAAATGAGTCAGAGGCGCGTCATTTCCTCGTCACCGAATGATTACCGTCGACTTTTTTCCCCTTCGGAATGCTTGAATCATAGTTCCGTTGTTACAGATACGACTCGTTAGTTCCTCACAGAGGATGAAGATTTACGTCCGCGACGAAATCCACGCATCCCCTACGCCACTTTGCGTATGTTGCGTAGAGGAGAAGCCGCAAAATCGACACGCTATTTTGTTTGCGGCTTTAAAGTCCGGTTTCAGATGTAAAATTAAAACCTATGTGCATGGATGCAACGCTAATAAGACGAATGAACGCGCTTGCAAACAGAAACTGCCACTTCGACTACTGTGGACGAAGTTCAATATTTTTCAGCCGAGAAACATGGACATGTCGGTTTTACAGTTCCTCGATAATTTTTACATAAAATCGGGTCTTACGCGATTTTCCATAAATAAAGTCACGCGAAACTTTCTTCTCTATTCTGCTCTTTTTTCTCTCGTCGTCAGTACCGGCCGAGAGAGGGCCGGTACGCTCGACGATCGAGTAGATTCTCGAGTGGTTATTAAGACGGCTTTCCGTTCTCTCGGAGATTTACGAGCGGCAAAATTCGCCGGATCAAGGCAATAGTCTAATCGGCCGCTATTTTAATCCGGTTACTAATAATACCGTCTATTTTGCCGTGCGCGCTTTGGGAGGCACCTTAATCGAAGTTAATACCCGCGAAGGCCGATGTAACGGCGGCAGGGGAGCTTCGATTTCGACCGAAACTCTGAATAATTGATCGGTGAATGAATCGATCATGCGGCCCAAGATGAGATCGCTCTGTCTCGTCGTGTGCTTTAGCAAAAATTACATCCGCGTCTATAAATTGCCGACGCGACTCGCCACTAAATTATTATCACATCTCCGGTACGATAGGTTTCCTCGTGTGCCTAGGTATTCCATTTTCTCCGACTGTCTCCGTGGACACGTTTGAGTAAATGATAGAGAGCAATCGAATGAGCACCCAATGCCCGAAAACAACGGTCGTCGAGTCTCTGAGAAATTGAAGTATAGCACGATTCGATGGTACGAATACATAAAGAGAGAACGGTCTGTTCTCTCTTCTTCTTCAACTAGTAATCTTTATTACGACGAGACTCACTTTCGTACATAAGCCGGTGTAATAACCTTGACATGAAGTTATATCTTTTTAGAGCGCATAATGTACACAAACAGTCGTAAAGGCCTGACTGCTAAGTCGAGAACATTGTGATTTTCGATCTTGTGTTTACTGTTTTATTATATGCTGATTTGTGTATACACACACACGCGCACACAGTAAGATGATTAAAGTCTGCAACGCTTGTATCCATCAGGGAAATTTGTTTCTTAGTCATTCTTAGGAGATAATTGTTTCTATCGGATAAGGGATAAGCGTTGCAAAAATCGCTCGTCGAGGAGATAAGGGTTGCAGCCCTTAATCATCTGACTGTACAGTCGGCATAATTTTTTTCTATAGTTTTTGAATATAAGCGCGATTTGGTGATAAATGTATAAGATAAATACACAACCAAAACTTAAACGAATCTTTCACTCTTTTATGTGTAATATGAATATGTTAAAGATACCTTAATTAAATTCTGGCAATTCGCTCCTACATGACGCCGATCATATATGGAACATTGGAAAAAAAATGAACCAACGGCACTTTCGTATAGAGGAAATCGACGTTAGATTTGCCGAAGATTTCGCCATTAACGCCGATAATAAAAGCGGGACGTGTAGAGGACAGAAGTGGAGAGATAGAGGAGAAAGACGAGGAGGAGGATCGTGATAAAGTGCAATCGATAAACGAGCGCAGGTCGCTCGATTTAGTTGCGCCGGGCTTTTTGCCCGCCGCTGATTGTGTTTACCTCCGTAATCTGATATATCGCACGCGGATAAAATACAATGTACTTAACCCGAATCAATTAGCACCACGGCCAACGCATATCCAGCCGACTCGCCCGATCCATTCTCGCAACGATAGAGAGAGCGCCGCCGGGTCTGTCGTGCGTTCGATCATCGTCGCGTTGATTGATCGTTCTTCTCCATATTTATCATAATCGAGATTAAATTTTCTTGCAAATTAATCGAGCGGAGTGGCTAAAGTAAAAATGGGTCGTCCGACGCACGCTATGTGGCAAACAATTCCTCCTCTGCGAATGTCGCGTGCGTTATTTTGGAAAATAATAATGATTCACATCGCACGCGCGCACAACCATCGCCCTAGAATGAATTAAAAATCGATCGGACAAATATGACGAATCTCTGTCTCGTAAATACGATAGTCGAATATTTGACCAAATTTTTCGCGCATACCGCGTGTTATGAATAAAAACGGCCACACAGGCACACTGTGATACGCACGCACCGTGCGCTCTAAGTTCCTCGCGGCCGCGCTTCCGAAAATAGAAATTAATTTCACGCGGTGTGTGTGCGTCGTCGCGTAGCTTGTTTAAATATTGCAGAGTTATGTCTGGAATTTTTCTCCTCCCTCTTTCATCGCCTCGCCCTCTGCCCTCTTCTCTCTCTCCTTCTCTTTGCTCCTTTTTCTGCTTCCTACATCTACACACTCGCTTTCTTGTCGCTCTCTCGGCCCCCTTGTAAAGTGGCGCGGCTCACATATCCACACGTGCGCTGTTCCGTATGTGTGTGTGTGTATGTTTTTTCCACGATATTAAAACTTTTAAAAGCTGATAATTCACCTCGTTCGTTCGCGGTTATTCTTGGTCGGGCTTTTTTCGCGTTATACCGATACACGCGCATGTAATCCGATTTAACATGTAAATAGGTGAGGTTATTTATATCCTATACTTTTTACACGTCGTGGCTGGATGCGTGTAAAAATAGGGAAGCCGATGCTGAGCAGAATCTCACCGGTTAACTGTTAACGTACACACGCGCCAATTAAAAGGCATCCCCGCGTAAAGAGCGCGTTGTGTAAGTAAAGGATTACCGGGTCCGCCGATAAGTCTCGTTAATCGTGCCAGTGTCCACGTTTTTATCTCGCTGATCCGCCGCGTTTATCGACGCGATGTGACAAAATATCGGCCCGAAATGAATACCGGCTGCACTCCCTTCATCCTTTTTAATCGCGACATGCAAATGGACCGTGAAGCTTGCGTCTACTCCGGATTAACGACTATTTTCCGCGATTGAAAAAAAAAAACTAATCACCCTCCTCGTTGAGTGCGAAAGTAAGACGTGAGAGTCGCGTCGTGACTTTCGAATTTTCACATTTTCGTGCAGGAGATTATCACGTCATCTTTTTTTCGAGCCGTTAAAATTACCGAGCACGGTGGCCCCCGTAAATATTTATATTCCAGATGTCGATTTGTCGTGTTACTCTTCGCGCTATTATGTTTAGCCTTCGATAATGGTGATGGCGATGGTGGTTGTTGTTGTTGTTAGTGGACTCTCCTCTTCGATTTTTTAACGCACCTTACGCTCGCAGAATTCTACTTCACCTTACTCGGCCGGCGCCTACCATTCATATCGGCTCGCGTCTGTTTCGGTAAATTTAGTCGCATCGAAACGAAGTAGCGTATAACGCGAAGATATGCTTTTAACATGGTCGCTGGTTATGGTCCTCGTGTATGCACGGAAAAGTCTTTCCGGCAGCAGGAGAGGACGCTCAAGGCTAAATTGCATTGTTTCCCGTTGCACACAAATATTATTTTTGCGCACGAGCGAATCGAGGATGGGAGAAAGAGAGATTTGAAGTGCACCGAGCGCGCGATATACGGTCGATTTGACTTTCCCGGAAATATTATTACTCGACGTGTAATAAACACCGCCGCCTGTACGGCCGCTACTTGAGCCCGATTTTTGCGCATCGTAACGAAGAGGCACTTAACGTTTTCGCGCGAGTCTATATTTATTTTCGTAATATATACATTGGCAAATGAATTTCCCCCCTTTATCGTATTTTACTTCGAGTATGACGCGTGTACGTTAAGTGTCTGGAGTGCGATCGGATAGAAACATGAATTATGCGATTCAAGGAACGTCCCGACAGAATTGAGTGGCCGATTTTGCTCAATGACACGAGCGATTGGACTATTAATTAATTCGACGCTTTTTCCGCGAAATACGTTCAATCGTGTGATTCGTTAAATATCTATCCGGACAAAGTACGGCGGACAGTTGCATTTGAGAATAATAATATAATATTGTTATTATTATTAAATAAATTATTTAATAATACTAATAATATCGCGCAAAATATTCGACTGGTGTTACGCTGCAGAAATACCGGCCAGTTAATCGATTTCCGAATTTTCGTACTTACTCGTTATCGAGACAGACGTTGATTTGCGTGCCACCGTTTCACCCGTTGAAGTATAATGAGATCGAAATGTATTCCTCGCGGTTCTTTGTCGTGTCGCGTCACGTCAATGCATATCGCATTTTATACCGTTATATTGACATGACCTTTTAAAGGATTAATCGATACTCTCTCTCTCTCTCTCTCTCTCTCAGTAAGGTGTTTCGTCGATGAGAAACAAGGGCCGCGAACACCGCTCTCGATAGGAATTATCGTAGAATCAGGTCGCGACTATTATTTATCCCCTTTCCACCATCGGATTCGGGTCAATCGATCCGATATCGGTTACATACTTACATCGTTTACTGCTCGGAGGAATCTCGCTCGCGACGTTATTCAACGCATGGTGTGAACTTTCGACGCTCCGTTTGCACCGTGTCGAATTTCGATTTTCCGTCAGATCTCAATCAAGAATGTGATATTAGACGGGACTGTGCGAAGCGCGTAATGCAATCATTTTAAGGAAGTATTTATTTTTTGTAAATTTATTTATTTTTTTTGTAAACTGCGTTAAGTTATTGATTATTTTTGATAAATAAAGATTTGTGACAGTCTAACATAGTGACAATCCCACTTTTATACTGTAAAACAACGAGGAAACAATTTGTCCTAAAGTTATCCCTACTCAAGGGGTAACTTTAGGACAAGAAAAAGATGGGATTATTTTTAAACTCTTGACCTGGGAGTGAAAATATTGATGAATTTAAAGAAAATATCATCATATTCCCTAACTAAAACTAAAACATCATATTTACCTAACTAATACAATGCGAAACGGTTCGTAACAGTCATTTGAACAGAGGAGTGCAAAAAGTGCGAAAACCATACCAAAGTAACCCCAGTCTACGGTAATTAAAAAATCTCAAGACCGTGTTTCGCTCATATTGACCCCCTAACGATAAGGTGGGGTCAGATTGACTTTTATTTTCCAGCGTATAGGCGCTGTTTCTTTTCTTAATCCTCCGAGGGGCAACGTATTTTCATTACCTTCACAACTTCATTATTTACGTTCTTTGATTGAGAACATATTTAATTATAATTTGTATTCACGGACTTTTATTCGGCCGTTTGACCGATATTCATTGTATGAAATATGTGCAGGTGTATAGGTTGACAAGTAATGAGAGATTGACACGCTGTAATGATTTGTCAGATAATGACGAGCTATGAATGACGGTTTAAATTTCGTCTCGGGTTTCTCTATTCTCGGAAAGTTCGTCAAACGTCCGTTGAAATTGGAGATTTTCTGCATAATAAATAATTTCGCGTACCTTAGAAATACATGATGTATTGTTGCCCGCATTCCATCATCCTGGCTTTCTGATCAGCGTTTCGTTCTGCGTTACTCCGTTATGGCATTCGAATACTCCCTCGTGACATTGACACTCGTATTGACACTTATTTAGACGTGATGACTCATTCGAAGAAAATGTGTTAATTACCGCGATACCCGTTAATTACGTGTAATTACACGTAGGCCCGATTTCAAGAATCGACGAGATATATTTGGTCATTCGACGGAAATTGTAATTAACGTACCGGCACATGTATTCCGCATCGCGATATGAAACATAATGATTCGGAAAAGTACGCGACCAACAAAAGGGCGAAAATGTCGTCGTAAATGATGACAACAATCAACGCTCTCACAACATTCCGGCCTTCGAGCCTGTCGTGTGTCTTCTTCGACTGTTTTCATTACGTCTCGAGCCGGCACGTATATCATAGGAACGTGTGTATTCGTGCGTTATCATTCGGTGTTGAGTGATAAAATTATTTCATCGACTCTTGAAATACTGAAATCTCGAATTCAAAGTCTCGTCGATATCGTGTTAATTAACATTAATTTCTCTGATCGAGTGGCCAAATATTTAAGCGAGTGTCGAGGTCAGTGTCAGTATCTTGGGGAAGTACTCGAAGCGCCACGACGAAACAACAGAGATCAGGATGCTGAATCAGGAAGCAAGAACGTTGGGACGTGATCAGCAGCGATGCATCGCATATTTTCAGCTATATTAAATTATTTATTATACAAGTCTCTAATTTTAACGAACGTTTGATGAATTTACCGAGGATAAAGAGATACACGAGTCAATTGTAGCTTGTTGACAATTATAGTACGATAATGAAGATTATATTTAGGATGATTATTTGTTGACAACGTGTATTCATACCGATATAATAGCACGTGATGCAATTAGGTTATTAGTATTTTATAATCGTGCAATGTTATTGCTATTTATTATTTATTGATCACTCGAGAAACGAGAACATATATCACGATTTGGATATTAAGGTTTTATGTTCGTACACGGTACAAAAAATCTGCTTACATTAACCAGAAGGGGAATAACCAGATGCGTTCTGGTTGAAGGAATTTCTGGTTCTTTGGACTCAAATATCGTTCTTATAAATAATTGACAGAGCTATGAATATCGCTTTTGGAATTTAGTGTATTCCGATATTGATTTTCGCCAATTTCGCCAATGTGTCGAACACATTTTCTCGATCATTGCATCATTTCAACGCCACGTTTAGAGCACAGGCCGTGATATATACCTCGTATATAGTTGACTCTTTTTTTAATCCCGCATTGCTTGCGTCATCGACGAAGCGTAGTTCATCGCTCCCTCCGTTGAAAGGCAAGCCGCGTTTTTTAAGCGAGTCGCGAATATCAATCGGAGCAAGAATTCGGGAGAGGTGTTGCGACCGATGTAAATCGCTGCGACGTACCGCCAGGTACGACGACCACCACCATGTCGCCTCTCGTTGCATAATTTTGCCGCTGACACGCACCGATGTTGCATGGTGGGACAATAATGCGGCTCGTAATTATTTTTCCACGATGAATAGCGCGCGTCGGCGGTCGCGTTCGCGTCATTACCGTCCATCCGTTGCGCTTGAAAAATGACAGGTGACGAGCGAAAAAACAATTTATCGGAATTCGATATCGGCAAGTTCGAGTTGGTGGCATCGAATAAATTGGACTCTTGGAAGACGGAGTTGTTATTCTGCCGAGAGTGCGTTTCGCGAAATTGTGCGTTCCCTCGTGAACGAAAATTCCGTTTCGTGTCATGTGCAATGTTGTCGTCATGATGTTGATGTATCGTCGGTAGCAGGCATATCAAAATTTTTACGTAACACGGCTACAAATCATTTCTGTGTCGTCTCACGCAGCAAGTCTTGCGTCTTATGTCATCGAATAGGCCTCACGATATCTTTTATTTCTCTCTTCGATTTAACGCTAAACTTCCATTAGGAATACAGCGGACACGTATATTCGTTCTCGCATCGCACAGCAATTTCCCCGTCGACAATTATTACAAAATAGTCCTCAAACAGCATCTCCACGCTAGCCTGGCGGAAAGCGTCTGTTTGCGTGTACGCGATCGCCGCACGCGAACCACGATAAGCGGCTCATTTGCATTCCCCGAAGCAGATAACGCTGATTCATTTTCGAAGCGGAATCTCTCTCCTTCTCTCTCCTGTTCTCGATTTTTCCACCGCAATCCGCAATTATAAGCAAAATATCATTGTCAATATTCCGAAGATAATCGCCGACTCCAGAAAGATACTGTACACTAAGGGAAATCATAGTTATTTTCGGCCTGAACTATACCCCTTTTTTGATTTAGCCACAAATATATATAGTAGCAGCAATATGTGTGTATGTAAAGTTATTATTAATGATACTATAGTAACACTACATCGGGGAAAATGTATTTAACAATTTATTTATGAGATATAAGGTTTATTTCACAGAAATAAAGTTTTGTGAAATAAATCTTATATCTTACAAGTAAATGTCTACTTTTTTTCTTCCAGTGTATAATTTTTTTATTATAGTGTATAGAAAAAATTACGGTATTATAGTTACAGATATCAAATATATTTGGTATCTTTTGATGTAATATTGGTAAATATATCGACAATATTGATGGATTGCACGCGCGCAATTGAAGTCGTCGTGAGGCATAACGATCTGTTCGCTCATAAATAAGAGAAATTACGGTATCCGTAGATCGCACGAAATATCATTACCGACGGGTCGATATCGATAACGAAGAAATTACAGCACCGTGTCGACAGATCGGGTGTAATTTCCACGAGTTCGATTACGAAACGTTCTCGCCGAAAGGGCACGTCGCGTTGCCCGGGAAGACACACGGATCGCTTGACGCGCGTCTACCACGGGCGGTATCCTCTCGTCGGGAACCCTGGTGTTTTCCCGATCCTCCCGCATGGCACGACCAGTGGTAGGCCATTATACCGACATGTACCATGTCGCTGACGAGAGCGAAGACGACGACGGTCTCGCAAACAGACAAGGTGCGCGTTTGTCGATGTCCCGGCGATTGACGTCAGATCGCGTCTTACGGCCGCCGCTGACGTTCACGGAGTTTACATGACAATTATTTTAGTCCGTTATCAGGGCCCCGCACTTGATAGCACTGACTGCTTGCCCCGCTATCTTGATATCTGTCAGGTTTTTTATCAGTGAGCGAAAGAAGGTCGTCTCTCCATCGTTCTACCCGCCTCTCCTTTATCTTGGAGAACGTCTATACACGTCGTGCGTGTGTATATTGTAGGGAAAAGAAGGGTAAAATGACGATTTACTAATTTCTCTAGATTAATAACAAATAACGAGTCGATGCCCAACTTATTAGAGGCTTTTAATAATAATAAATAATCCGTTTGACTTCAATCTGTCAGCGACGGTAGATAAGAAATGTATTTTGGATACAGCTTTATGTGATATTTTTTCATTTAAAAAATCCACATTTATAGTAAATATATTTTTACTTTACCAATATAGAAAATTTCTTTATTATAAATTAATCAAGATGATGAAATTGATACGTTCTCAAAAAATGTAAATTAAAAAAAATTCGAATTCGTTTATAAATTTTTCAGCTTATGCAGGTAATAGAAGAGGCTTTGGTTGCACAGGAAAAAAATTGATCATCATTTTTCACATTACCACAAAAATGAGGAAAATCGATAAATAAGGTCATCGTTTTAAGCCTCCTTTCTCCTATACCTGCGTATGCACCGCGCGCGCAGGTACATATCGCCGTGTGAGTGTTTGACCGTAGCTGGTGAATCTACCCGTGATCGTCCTCGAGACGATTATCGGATATACACCTGTGTCGGAGCGTCGTGTACCCTTAGTCGATCGTATGCCCTTAGTCCTTTCGTTAATTCGCCTGCCTAACGATCGCCACGTGAGACGCTCTTCTTCACGGTGACCGGCCTTATCGCCGAGTCGGCCGAATTTCGGACTCGGTCAACGAATTTAACTATTAGTCGCTTTAATTATTAACGCTTCCAAGAAGATTTTATTAAAGAGTCGAAAGCTGTATATGTGGTAGTTGCGCGATAAAATTAGACTGTAAATCGTGACTGCAAGAGCTCGTAACTGTAAATCGAAGAGCAGCCGACGAGCAAGGCCGCGAGGATGCAGTTATTTTGCGCGTTACGAGTGCGTACGGAGGCATGAAACTTTTATGTGCGCGTCGTATCTCGGATTAGCGCCGTGTTGAATGGCATTTCATTTGATTTCTCGCTCTCCTTCTGTACATATGGCGTTACATATATGCCTTCCCCGGATCGAGAGTTGCACGATTTCAAGCCTGTGTATGTACGCATAAAGTCGATAATCACACAAATAACTCTAATTATACTTAGGCAGGATTATATAATGGCTCTAGTTACGGTTTTGACTTTTACGTGCGAGGCTGGCAATTTTCACAAATGTAACTTTCGATCTAGGGAAAGGTATACAGAAAATGCGGTAGATTCAAATAATGGCTTCAACACTCCTCAGAGAATATTTATTTGGGTTAAGTAAATCTTATATGGATCAACTTGGATAATTGGAAAATATTTTACTTGGATCAAATAAACATTACTTGACGCGGGTAAACATTTGCTAAGGAGTATCCGAATAATTATTTACTCGAATCCGAGCACTTTTTTCGGTGTAAGGCATACACAACGCGGTGCGTGCGCATACACTCTTTTAGTTCGAACGCAAATGATGATTCAATGAGAGAACGCGTTTTCGAAAAATAACTTCGCACTCGCATTGAAACACTGGCTGCGTCCCAAACTGCATCGAAAAAAACCGTTTAGAAACCGAGTGCACATATGGGGTCCTTTCCCGGTATGACCGGGATATGAAGCATGGTTAACATTCAAAGGTTATTCGTCGCAGCTATATACGTTGCTGTTAGCAGCGCGCATGTGAGAGCCTTCGTTTATTTCATAATGCATTACGGAAGTTTGATACGATTACTCGGGCTCCCTTCTTACTTCGCTCGATATACTAATGATTATTATTAATGGACATTTCCCTCTCCCCGATCTTGTCGTATCTCGGGCTACCTGTGTATATAAATTGGATATGTCCCGACCTAATTTCGGCGGTGGAAGTGGTGCAGGTCGATGCGCATAGATCAGCAGCGTAAGATCGATGCGTTCTATCTATGTACTGCCTCGCGACGGTCACAACCTTTCCATCGACAAGCTCTTCGTGTCTCTTGTTGACAGCTAAACCTCGATTCCTAATATTAGGTTGCTGCGGAGAAAACTTGTCATCTTTCTGGTAAACTCTCGTGGAGAGTTTGCGCATAAAATAGGAAAATAGCAACGTATAGTATTTATGTAATCTCGATATTTTCTATTCAATACGTGCAAGTGTTAAAAATAATGCTTGTAAGTATCGAAGTGACACATTTTATGTTTCAATGTCGATTAACACATTATGAATTTTCTATTGATTTTTCACGTGATATTTGTGTTACTTTTCAACATATTCAATTGGTGTTAAATTGGTGTGTGGGCCGTTTGGGACATGCGTTAAATCGAACACAAAGCGGTTTTTTACCGCTAGTAGTAACGGCTTACTAGAAAAGTGGTTCTTCTGATTATAATCCCTTCACTGTGATGATTATAGCTACAAATAGACCCAGTCTTTTTCCCTCGGTATACGCGGTGTCGTCAGGTGGGCCGATGCGTGCATACACACATATCGTTGCACCTCCCCGCGTCGTTTCCCGTCGATTGGCGAAATCAAACGGAACGTCGCGACACGTAACAACACGAGAGAAATCGAATGCACGTAAGCAGAACCGGCCGGCGATCAAAATAGATCGCTAGAGTGGGAATTTTCGAGAACACCGGTATACGACGTCAGCACTTACGTGGGGACTTAATCGCTGAGCAAATCGTCTGTCATAGTGTGACTGCGCAAAGGATTTACAATGAATCCGCGATATTACGCGCGCGATCTGCTCCGCATGAATTTTCGACAAACACACGCGTAACGCGCTGGTAAACGCCGTCGAAAAATCCGCGAGTCGGGAATCGCGGGCGCCGCGTTGTTGTTTCGTCGCGAACTTCTCGCAATAAACGGTCGACGTGCTCGATTAGGTAATTAGTATCGACCCCTCCGCACCCTGCAAACGCACGCACGATAAATCTATGGTACTCGGGCTCATAAAAAAGGCGACGGCCGAATAAAGGCTCGAACAGCGAATGGCACGCGCGCACGTTACTTAATTGTAAAGCGCGATCCCGGTGGAGTTTATGGTCGCGATTAGTCACGGGAAACGAGCCGCCGATGACGTGTACGAGTCGTGTGACGTGAGAGAAGTCGGAGATTAAAACGGTTCCGTCTTTTTCCGTGAAGTGTCAAAACAGCATCTAAGAGTGCGCGAGTGGGAATAGGAAGCGCGAATAAGTGTATCGAAATTGGAGCCGCGTCTCGTTCCAACTGACTCGTTGTTCGCGCGAGACCAGATTGTTACGTAAGTAGGACAAATTTCGGAGGAAACGTCACTAATCTCGGCTTCCACATGAAACGGAAACGCGGCGAACAGATGCAGCCAGTATGAGGCGGTGTTTGAAGCGACGCTGTGACTTTGACGATTCGACGCGTCGAGATTGGACCGTTGGATCTCCAATTTCTATAGACTCAACAAACGCGGAAATTGATTCGGACCAGACGAACATCGTCGAGTGGACATTGTGTTTCGGGAGATGATCCGAAGATTACGATCGGTAGCTTCGGCCTCTTCAGTGGCGGCCGATACAGATAAAGTCGAGATGTAAACGAGATAAAACAGAGTCGTCACGTTTTTTTCTTTTTTACGTTTCGCGAAAATAAACGAGCGATTGGCGTATTTTAATTAAAATCATATTATGCGATTACGCGTTATCACAGCTCGCTTATCTCGTGATGTGCGCCTTATCGTCACCTGGATCGCTGCTCGTTGGCTCCTTCTATCGCGAGTCGAACAGATATTGAATGGTGTCAACTCGATCGCAACATTCGTGCCAAGAGGCCGAATCTCAATATAGAACGCGTTTCGGAAATTTTTCTCTCCTTGAGGTATTTACACCCGATTCGCGTGCACCGTTAAAATGAAAAACGGGATTTCTGGGACACCCTGTACAAATGGATGGGCGCGCCAGTTCGAGAGTTAAGCGCGCACGAAGACAGCGCGACGCTATTTTTGATCACGAGCGAGCCTGCTAAATGGAATTACTTTTGTCTTTTGCCGTTCCACGGAGTATGCGCTTGCGCAAAACTCCGGGCGACGATTTTTTTTTATGCGAATTTATGGAATCTCGAAATCCCGAGACGCGAACTCTCGCGAAAATTCCGGGACTTTTCGCTCCGCGCGTCGAAAAAGATTTACATACGCGTGTTTCGCGTGATTCCAGAAATCTTCCTTTTAGATATCCGTTTACCCGCTATTTTTTTACATGAATGTATTCCCGAAAGTTTCTCTCTCTCTCTCTCTCTCATTCATATATACACGCTATAAATAAAAAAAAAGAGAAGAGAAGAGGCAAATAAATATTCGCATACCATTTTCAAGATGATTTTGCACGAAAGAAGAAAAATGTCGTTGCGCGAAGCGTTTCAATCGGAATATATTATACTATGATTTACATTATTAATGTAGTAGATAAAAAGGTTTTCTTTTATGTAAAGTCACGAAAAGGCCACGACACGCGAATGTTTCTCTACATGGAGAAAACAGTTTCGTTGAATTTACGTGAAGTGGATAAACTTAAATGTGTTTTGGCCGAAAGAAAATTTCTCGATATAAAAATAGAATTTGAGTCACAAGGGTCAGAAATTTTATTTCATTCGACAAAAACCGCGTTTGTTGGTTTACCCATTTTAAATTAAATTCATCCAAACTGTTTTTTTTTTCCTTTTCCACGTAACCCGTCGCATTTCAATATCTGCACAGAAAAAATGCTAGAATCAAGTAAACATGATTACTTGTTTTTCAGTCTCTTGAATCAAATAATATTTTTATTTAAATGTATAATTTAAACATAGTTTAATAACTTGCAATAAATACTTGATTAAACGCCTTAATTTATAAATGAATTTCTGAATGTAGGTGCAAGAAAGTTCGAAATTTAAGAGAGTATTTACCAGAATTGTGTGATACTTTTTTTCCATGAAAAAAACCTAATGATTTTAAATATCGATTTTACTGCCCAGTAAATATTTTCTAAAAATAAATTTGGATATTTTCAATATTATGGATTTAATGTCGCAATTGTTTTAACATGCACAAGTAAATGTCTACTTATACAAAGGAAATATTGTACACAGCGAATGATATTTCTATTTCTAGTAAATATTTGCCGAGTACTAATGGAGTAACCATTGATTGAATCAAGCAAATATACTTGAACGGCAACACCTTTTCCAGAGTAAATAAACACATCGAGCGTTTTTCATCTTTTTCGCGATCAGTCTAGAAAAAAATGCATTCGCTCCGTACAAAATCGTAATTCGTACAGTCTATTTAATTAAGATCCAATGGATTAAGTGGAATGCGGCATTATGTGCCTCCCAGTCGGTCCATTGATAATAACGCGATGACCCAATTAAGACTTCAGAGCGAGCTAATCGCTTTCCTAGAAATGTACCTATTGGAACTTCTCAGTTTATCACACTTTGCCGATGTATCAAACATGCCGTTGGTGCGTTTTAAATTACACCTTAAGACAAAGACGGGAAATTTTTTATGCACATAAATTTGACCTTTCGCTTTTACCCTCTCGATTACGCGCGGCGTGCGTTCGCGATACGATTTAACGTTCAAACACGATGAAAATTTCTCTCTCGAGGAGAAACATAAATGAGACAGGCAGGATGCGGATAATACAGTTTTCCGTTTGGATACTTTCTCCATCTTATTTGTCTTTCCGTTTCGATTTTCTCTCCTGCTCTCGTCTCTCTTCGTTTCCCCCCCCCCCCTTTTCTCTACCTATCTGCTTGTCTAGCTATTTTCGCGCCTTTCCTTTGAAATAAAATTGCGCCCGTTTCGATGAAAAACTTATTACGAGAGCTATCGCCATCCTAAAGAGAACGGGAAAGACGAACAGCCAGAACAGAAATTGTCCGTTGTCTGTCCCGCGGAGAAGAGGGAAAATGACCGTACAACATTGATCGTTATCCGAAACGATTCTCGTAAATGACGTCGTGACGAGCGAAGGTTCGTGGAAAATTGATTAAATTTACGCTGCTAACGGCGGTCGATTTCTCGCCCCCGGTCGTCTCCAAATCGTGGGTGCGATTCGCTTTCTAACTTTACTCCTGGAAGGCGACAGAAGACTCGGCGCGTCAAAATCTCGAATGGGACGGGAAATTGGATTCTTAACGGTGAATCGATCAGAAAGAGACGACGCGATAAACGCACTAGACGGGCGATTTTTCGATATTTGTCGTACATCCCGGTGTACTTTCACGCGCGTCCCACGCGGAAAATTAAATTTTACGGAAATAATGGCGAATCTGTCTTTTTTTTTCTGTCTATACTACTGCCAAAGAAAGAAATTTGATAATAACAATGATATAGAGATTTATTGCTGATTAAATGTCCCAACTTTATTGTTCGCGAGATACGTTTAAACTATAAGGTTAAAAATGGAAAGTTGTTTCCATTTTCTCCACTTGAAAGCTTAATTTAGAACTAAGCAAACTTATTATAATTTGTTGCTCTCGAAATATGAAAATTTCGAAGTTGCCGCTCTTTCTCGAAATTTCGTTCCGCTACCTTATAAGACGTGAATTTTCCGATGAGTTAATGCCGCGGGATCCAAGGCTAATGGAAGGCTAATGGAAAGATAGAGGCAGATGAAAGCGCGTTCGACGGATACCCTTCTCTTAGCTCACAAGAGAAGCACGCGTATATTACCGGCGATTACGTTACACGTGTCGCGTGGGGGACACCGGAGGCGGCGAGGAGGCGACGGACCCACCCTTGGCTGGCGATTGGCACGCGTGCGTTGACCAGGAACGATGTGTCGGTCTGTGGCACAATACTGCGAATATGTGCATGATGCATCGCTCGCGATAAGAGATGAATCAAATAGGCGGAGAAAGAGAGAGAAAGAGATTTTGCAAGTGTAACTATTACTGTAAGATTCGTGGGAACGTTGCATCGAAAATAGCTGAAGCTTTACTTTGGCAACTTAGCTGCGGTCTGATTCATGCTTACAGCGCTGTAAGCATCATTCTATCTTTACTGTCCATTACATGCCAAAGAATAACGCTTACAGCGTGAATCGGACCGCAGCTTTCGTCGATTTGATTGTCATACTTTTGAACTTGGCAACTTGTAAAATTTGTTACGTCGAATTTGTTTGCGCTGTATATATTGTTCGAAGTTAAAATTTATCATTTTTATGAAACACTGATCGGTACAGCAGGATTTTTGCTTGGGTACATTACATGTATTTTTACGACGAATTCGATCGCCGAATGAGTGGAAACGTGTCATTTATCTTTACTTAAGAATATACCACACGTCTCTGTATATAAATACTTGGTGCACAGATGCCCACGCGATCTTAATTTCACCAAGAGACCGATCTGCTGCAGTCGATACTTCCTAAGAATCTTCGCCGGAGTATCGAAAGGTCGGCGGCAAACAGACCTGCTCGTTTCAGTCGCATCTTCTCCGGCCGGTTTCCTCGCTTTTCCTCCTCTCAATGCCCGGGCGTACGTACGTATTCCTTTTCAAATGCAGAAGGTGCGGCTGAACGGACGTTATGTACTCGACACCGTTCGACGCTGCAATTCGAGAAATATCAATGTTTTTTAACATCGACTGTCGATATGTGAGACGTTCGAGGCGTGGCATAACCCAACTTCGCGCGTGTATTATTCAAATTAGAATCGGAGCGAAGAGTGACGCGAATACGACAAGGTGTTCGCAGCGTTTCCACTTTTTCATGCAAATACTATTCGATAAGTATTAATTTCCGAATGGTTGTTCCGGGAAATTTGTACCGCTGAAATATCGCTTTGAATATACGATAGACGCGAAAGCGGTCTCGGCCGGTGACGCCGTTTTCCAGTTCCGGTTGAGGGAACACGGTCGGGTCAAAGTACCGTTCCCGGAGTTGGCGTGGCCCCCGGCCGGCTACGTACGGCCCTATCGGCAGATTATGTGCGGCGGCACGGCTCGGAGGAAGTGTTCCGACTGACGATATCCGCAGTCCCACGTGGAACCGTAGAAAGGCCGGTTCGTTCCGTCACACGTCGCGTCAGCTCGGGACGCGACGATATTTACGCGTGTGACATACCCTTGTGCGTATGTGGGAGAGAGTGCGCGCGGAGTGTGCGACAGCGGGTGAGATCGATTCACGGGGGGGGGGCCTCACTCGACGAAGCATCGAAATAATTGATGCGAGGAATAGAGAGATAAGAAGGCTAGTTGGATCGTGCCTGACGTTTTATCGCGCGTGACACCGAAAAGTGGATTCGTGTGCGTGCGCGCTGCTTGCGTGTGGCTGGTGCGTGTCGGTCTTCCTGCTCGTTCCAGCAGAATCTGCTTCGTCGAATTTCGCGATGTAAGTGAATTTACGATTCCTCCGATCTCCCGGCCAAAGCTGGGAGGCGACTCTGATAAACCGAGAGCCCCGGACGAGAGGCGGTTCGCGCACAGACCGACCGCGCTCCGTTGTTTACATTCGATTCCTCGTTTTTATTATCGCGCGTATTGACGGCGCATGTAACGCGTATTATTTACTCGCGTCTTCTAGCGTTTTATGGGCGCGCTCAAGCCGATGAAATCCAATTCTCGCGAAACGCACGTTCGAAATGTCGGTGTGCGGCCGCGAGTCCGGCAGGATTTTGCGTTAGACGCAGAAGACGGATGGTTACTTGGGTAATTCTCGAATACGAGTGAATGTTCGGCCGGTTTGTTCGCAAGAATTGGCTCCGATCGAATTTAATCGCTCTCGAGTCGCGTTGCCCGACGTCATTCCGCGCGAAAATGCTTGTTGCTTTTGCGTTTCATCGTTTTTGCCGGCCCGCTGCGAGTCACAATTTTCAACATCTTGGCGTCCCACCGGGGATCTCGGTCAAAGATGCGATATTGTTGAAAGATACACACATACATGCGCACATACTTTCTCTCTCTCGGTGTGTATATATACGCCGGAGAATATGTCGAAAATATTCCGCGACCGATGATGTTTCAAGAGAGACACCGGTCGAACCGTCAATTATTCCACGCAAGTCCGCCATGTGTA
Organism: Dinoponera quadriceps; assembly: GCF_001313825.1. Lineage (NCBI taxonomy): Eukaryota > Metazoa > Arthropoda > Insecta > Hymenoptera > Formicidae > Dinoponera > Dinoponera quadriceps. Next base: position 399,953 of record NW_014556924.1, on the reverse strand, counting down.
TATGTGTACGTGTGTGTGTATGCGATAAAAGTTGCAAACGCGCGGTTCGTAATTCGCGAAACGAGAATCAACTCGTCCGACATTCGCCCGACTTTCGACACACATATTCGCTAAACTATAGTTAAACAAACCGGAAAAAAATTCACAAACGCTCCCGAAGCTCCGCGTTTTTGCGAGATGACGTCACGCGCGGCGTAGGAAACTCTTACATAAATACCCGAAGCTTCACTTTTAACGAGTTTACCTGCGCACAAACGTGTCGGATCCAGAGATCCACTCGATTTCGCTTGCACGCGCGTGTCTGTTCTCTGACCCATTTTACTTTCGAGTATCGCTTTCGATCATGGTCCGCGAAAAAATTCACGCAGAAACGCACGAGAGGAAATAATTCGAGAGAAAATGGGCGAATAATAAATAATGAAAAAAAAAAAAAACGTACACACACGCGTTCGATCTTTCTCAGCGAGGACGGATTTGGAAAATGTACGGAGACGCGAGTTCACCTGCTTCCAAGGCTATCTATAATTAACGAGAATATAATCAAGGTATTGTGCGATTTTGTTACTTCGTTTACGCGCACGTACGAGTCGTTTGATAGCGTCGGCTTTATGTCGCGTTGTAATTTTAATGTAGAGAGAAGAAAAAGGCACATAAAAAAAAGTGATAGAGAGATAGATGTAAAGAATCGCGCGATTTCGGAATTTGCGCGCTCCTGAGATAAAATCTATTATCTCGGGACGCACGTGGATGGAAATTATGCCGGTAGGTACCAATTAACAGCTATACGTGATTCTTTAACCCTTCGCGGAATTTTGTGTTACGCGCAAGAGCTAACGTAAAAAATCACGTTAAGTAATCTCACAATCGCTCGGCTGAGCTGCTTTTCAAGTCTCTCTCCCTACTGTGCGAACAGATAACTGTGCTTCTTTGAAATCGGGTGCACAATAGGTATTGTTCCGAATATAAACGCTAAAATATATGTATTTTAGACATACAAGCACGTGATATATGCACTGTAAGAGAAAAATATTTTATATTTGTAAGTATAATCATCATAGTGAAAGAATTAAAGTCAGGAGAACCATTTCTCTAATAAATTGTTACTATAGTGTCAATTATAACAAACTTACACATTGCTACTGTTTTCAGCCTTTTAAATCAAGTCATATTTTTATCAATTTATTTATCAATCATTATTTATCAAGTATATTTTAATAACTTAACGCACGAGTATATCTTAATACTTTAACGCACAAATAACCTAACTTGTAAATAAATTACTGAATGTAAGCGCAGTTTTAAATTCAAGAGAATATTTACTAAAATTGTAAAATATTTCTTCTCTATTGAAAAAAACTGTAGTGGTTGTAAATTTCGATTTAATATAGAAGCGCGATACAATGCAATGTTTTACATTTAAATTTGCTCGTAAAGAACAGAGAGGCGAAGATGACTGTTTTCATGATTCTTACCTTAACATAGACATTAGTATGCTCGACGGGAGCAAGAGGAGGAGGATTATTCGGAGCTAAATAAAAATAGTGATGTAGTCAAGGTTTAACGAATGACTAAAGTATGAATGATATGCGTACAGGGACGAGATGTGCATTCCATCGCGATTTCTCCTGTCTCTCTCTTATTGAGCGACGGGAGAGCGAGGCTGTATGCTGTCGGCGCGGATGCACCTATCGTAATTTCGTTGTATGGCACGTTCAAAAAACATTGCTGCGAGTAACGAGATACCGATACTCCGAAAATATCGATAATTAGCTCCAACATACCGCCGTTGCCAAGCGATCTTCGCCGTTATTTTCCGCCGAGAAACACCGAAACTCACGCTTAGAAGCGAGAGGGGGGGGGGTACAGGAGAGCACCATGGAAATAACGACGAGCAGGTGAAAAATGCGGCTGGGAAGCAATAAATTAATATATGCGCGCTCGTTAACAAGACTCGCTCGTTGTGACGAGGAAGCAGACGACAGGCACGAATAGAAAATTGCCCATCGTTATATTTCCCGAGCGCATCGGCGATTTTCCTCATCGAATCGATACGACGAACCGTTGTTTTCTTCGCGCTCTCGTGTCGTGCGTCTGTTTCAAAGACGTCGTTAATTTTTTCGCACTTGCTACACTTGCGTTATCGCGTGCGATCTGTTACGTGGAACAGAAGTCGGTTCTCGGGAGCAAGACGCGTGGCACGAATGCGTAAAATAAATATACGCGTAATTTTCACGGGTCTCTCGCTTAACTAGCGCGTCGGTGCGATATGTAAATAAATATTAGAGCGGCGCGCCCTCCCTCCTCGTTGATGATCGATTCGTCTAGTCGACCGATAACGCTGGTTTCAACGAATTTCGTACCATAAATTGCATCTCTTTAAATTTTAATTCTTTCCATTTATGTTTACGTATTGAAACACAAAAAATGATAATAAAATGAATTATTTAGAAACAATCTAATACAGACTATATTTTAATTTTTGCAAGTTAATAGTATGAGATATGAAAACAAAACAACATATTTTTATTACAATCTATTTTTTTTTTATTGAAAGAATAAAAGTAGTCTATCTTTCTGCAAGAAATTAAAACACATGTTTCATTCACTCTTACAGAACTGCCGTATACATTATTCTTCGAATAAAAAATTAGCTTTGAAAGAAATGATTTTGAAGACATTTCCTTTTCTGCACGAAAGCTTCAAATTCCCTTTTGATTGTTACTTACTATATGATAAAAATTACAGCTAAGTTTTGATTTTAATTGTTATATTTGTGATGAACGTCACAAAATTAACTAGAACCAGTTTAGATCTAGAATACAATATTTGTGTTGATCAGTGTGATATTTGCGTGGCTGCGACGGGCTTGTGGTCTCGTCAATATTTATTTACATGTTCTCCCTCGCTTCTCGTCTGTCGTCTTTTCTGTCCAAGCTGTGGCCGCAGAAGTGTGACGAGCACGCGTGGATTTTGATAAGAAGACAACCGATGTGTGCGACGCGCTTCATGAAGGCAAGAACACGCGCGCACGGAAGTGAGAAAGAGAGAGAGAGAGAGAGAGAGCGTGTTTCGCGTAGGACGCTCTTTGCATTTGTGAATCATTCGATCGTAGCAACCGTGTCCGATGACTAGTTGTGACACATACTGTTTATTCGCCGCAGAGCGTTTCTGCTCGCTTCTTTTCTCCTTGACGCTTTCGATGGTCGGGTTTTTTTCAGAATCGAGCGTGATTAATCCGTCAACTCGACGAATTCGCGAGACCCGCGCGTCGTTCTCTCTGCCTTCGTAGTTTTTAAATTGATCGTATTCACGGAATTCGTTTATTTGTCGCGAAATTCAACGACACTCGGGGAGGCGCGTATCGGAAAATTTCGAGTAGACAATCGTCACCCACGCCACGCTCTCGCTCGGGATACGTCCTTACCGCAACGACGACTATTTTCATCGATGCGGCCGAATTTATAAAAACGACATGACCAGCTAGCTATAGCGAAATTAAGACAAATATACACATTAATATTGAACAAACACGGAGGCATGTTTCCATTTTTCTTATTAATGCTTTATTTATACGTTAATCAAACTAATAGAGGTAAACACCTAATAGAAAGTGACACGTATATATTTAAATTTGTGTATATGTATATATACACCGCGGATATTATTATAAACTGTAAATTTCTTATTGCTATATTTTCAAGACAAAATAGTCAATAATTGTGAAATTTTTCTACGTCTCCGTGTTAGTTTTTATTATCGCAGCAGTTTTCCGTTAAAATCCTAAATGTGGTTTGGAAAAAAGTAAAAAAGGAAGATTAAAGATAGGACATTAACCTCAGGGAACACATATAAAAAGTGTCATTTTTAGCGAATATTTTAACTTCCTGTAGTAGACAGTATTTCCATAAAGATGCAGCTAAAATGTAAAAGGAAGAAAACAGTTTTACAACTACCTTACAGCTACCTTACTTAATACTCGGATGTTTTTGGTAGAAAATTTGCGGTGGTAGAAGGAGGAACGAATGAAATTCGACGGTGAACGGAGAGGAGCAAGGGAGCACCCCCCCACGATTCCGCGTTATAATTCACATCGGACTACTTTATTACATTTTCCGTTCGTTAACGTCGCCAGTGACGTTTCGGACAGCAGCGGGTGTCAGCGCGAGCACCGAATTTCCGGTCCGTCTTATGGACGCGTTAACGGCGTTCCAGAAAAGGAAGGGGGGGGGGGATTTTCTCATTGGCGAGCGCGAGTTGATAGGAGAAAAGAAGGAAAATGCGGCGAGAGCATACCGGCGCAAGATTATCAACGTTACATGGCGGTAACGCGGGCGAATAATGAGAACGGTTCATGCAAAAGCGATTAAACTCGTTTAGCTAAGAGCGCGCTGAGCGGATAATAAAATCGCGGGGTCTAATTCGATGAACGTGCGTAAGCGGTGACATCATTTCGACTCCACCTCACGGCCCTGGAGAGAGAGAGAGAGAGAGAGCGAAGCATTAATGACGATACGCTCCCGATGGTCGGCCACTCGTAAAAGCGCCGTGTCGCCCGACGCCCGTCGGCGACGCCGTCGCCGACGCCATCGCCGCAGACGTCGTGAGCAACTACCGATTCCCGACGTTCCTGCGTAAAATGTCATCCGCGTAATCCGACATTCCCCTCCACCGTTGTTGAGTAATGGACTGGCAGCAACCTTCTCGCTCGCGATCGGATTCCACCATTTGTATTTATAGCATTGTGTCGCAGACGCATAGACCGCGTCCTAGGACTGTTGGATCATTGAGCGGAATACGTAATAAGTTTCAGGTCGCGCTTACGCGCTCGGGAATGCGCCGCCGCGTAGGCCGCGCGCGCGGATTCGTGCGTTCTTGTTGCGCGCTCGCGAGAAATCGTTATTTAGACACGCGTCCTACGAGACGGCAAAACGCGTCGACCTTAATTGAATGCGACATCAATTTTCCATATTATTCTCCGCTGCGATATACACACCGTAAAATACATATTGCATTCAAGTCAATATTATACTTGTCTTTCTCACGAGTTTATATATCCGCAAATATATCATCACAAGCGTCGAATTTTTCCGAAAAATACTCTCAATCTTTGTAAGTTCAGTATTTCTATCAAGAACATTGAAAGAATTAAAACACTTCGGATTACTTATTCCAGTTAACTGGGTTTAACTTTCCTTCGATCAAGTTTTCATAATATTCTTGAAGAGTAAATTCTTCCATTGAGTAAAGAAGTGATAATGAATTCCTAAAATATCTGTGACGGGTGCAGCTTAATATTATATTTAAGATGACCATTATTTAAAAGAAGAAATATAAACCGAGCAATTGCTTTCCTTCGCAGTACAATAATATTTTTCTCTGTGTCATAATAACGGAGTATAATATGATAACTAAATTAAAGAGATTCTATAATAATAGTCGACACCGTCCCACTGTCATATATGTATGACGCACCGATTTCTCACTTCAGGCTCATCGCATATTTTCAATTCTATTTAACACGTTCGCCGGTGTGCCGACGTCACGTATGAATGACGGCGATAATTTTTCTCGCTATATCCATATAAAGTTTGTTTTGCACGATTAAATAAAAACGTATACAACGGTCTGTGGGCAGAACTCGCCAAATAAAACGCGGTGGCGAAAATGTGTTGATTGCATATATAATGATTTCGTCGGTGACATCATTTAAATATTTTCGAAAAAAGGAGAATATATAGGCTCCGAAACGACATTAACGAATTAAAATCAATTTTAAGTAAATACGAGACTGTCTTTAGTTACGAGGTTATTATTTAACTTTGACGATACCTTTCGTCAAATTTAATACTTAATAATTTCACCGTGTATGATCTGCGTTAGCAATAACGTGGACGGAATTGTTAATATATTGTTTTTTGTTAAACGATAAATTACATAGCTAAAAATGGTTGACAGTCCTGAATCGTTGATTCGTTCAGTCGGAATTTGTCGAAAGTCACTGTCTTACAAAGAAAAAAAAAATGCTGGATTCAAGTAAATAATTATTCCAATACTCCTTAGCAAATTTTTATTCGGATCAAGTAATATTTATTTGATCCAAATAAAATATTTCCCAAGTAAAATTTACTCGATCCAAGTAAAAATTGCTAAAAAGTACTGGAATAATTTGTTCACTTGAATCTAGCACTTTTTCTCTATATAGCAAACTGAAAAAAAAAAACGTACGTTTTTTGCGGGCAAAAGTTTTACAAGCGGGCCTAAAATACGAATCAAAGAGAAGCGAAGAAAATTACAGAGGCGTTTTTGCGCGGATCAGCGGAGAGAAGGGGAGTTTTTTGGAAGCGGTTCAAAATCGCGAGACAGCGATTGTACTGTAAAAATCGCTCGAGCGTGAATGCGGCTTAACACACGTAGCGAAATACAATTTCGCGCGCGTGCCAAATGCTTAACTACATACATTTTGATAAAAAGCAACAGCTCGCGAAGGCTAAAAATTACTTCTGCTCGCGCGGTTTGTCATCGGATCGATACAAGAAATTACTCTCTGTTTGTGCCACCATGTTACTACAATAGCGCGATACGAATTTTATTTTTCCACACCTTTCGTTTCTCCATTACTCATTGCTATTTTTTCTCATTACTTGATTAATTCTTCTAAATCGTCTCCCGCACGCCGACTCATCAATGCGTACTTTTTGTTCAGGGAAATAAAAGAGATCGCGCATTAATAAAATCATTTCAGCAGCGAACGTGCGTTGAGCTTTTCATCACTGAATTTCAAGTATTACATTGTCAATCACTTAATGACCATTTAATGACTCTTCAACGACTTCCCTGATTGTGATGTGAAGAAAGAATCACAGGATAGGCAAGAACAATCGTGATCCAACTGAAATTTTTTCCATTACTGTAATGATCCTCGATGAATCTAAGGTTTCGTTAGGGATCGTCGAGGATATTCCAGCACAACGAATGATATTTTACCCGTTGTTACATATCGCGATCGCATAAACGGTACGTCGACACGAACAAGTGCATGCGTGACTTTCGCGCGGTAGCGAAAGTGCTTATAAACGCCTCGCCGACGCGTTTCTCGTTGTAAAAGGAACTCGCGACCGGCCGCCGCTGATTATCACCGCTTGAAAATAGCGTGCCGGGGATGAAAATTACGTAAACGGCCGCGAATAAATCGGACCGCCGAGACGGCGTCTCCGCGACTGTCCCCGCATCTCTCCGAGAGCTCACGGAGCTCTCACGCCAACGGGAAAATCCTTTCTTACTCGGAACTACAGTGAAAAGTCTCTTATTATTAAAAACGGTAGCCACCTAAATTTTCGCGTTACTTTGACAAGGTGAATATGTTAAAGAGCGATATTCAAGTTAACAAGACGTTGATTTAACACGCATTTGTATACTTTTCATATATTTCCCATGTTAAAGTGACGCAAAAATGTCAGCGGACCGTTTCCAATACAAAGCTTTTTACTGTTTATTACTTACTTCTCATTGTTTGTTAGAAAAGAAAAACAAACGCTGTCGTCGTTGGTCGCGGATTCGCGCGCTTTGAGAAACGAGATTTTCCCTGTAAAGAACGAGAGAAGGACGGACTGGCAGAGCCAGTTGCACTAGCGATCTACTAGAGGGCAACACGAATCGATTATTACTTTGCTAATGGCTCATTTCACTTAACACTCGCCTTTACTCGGCAATCGGGAACCTCGCCTCACCTTGCCCGCTGCCTGCGTGACGATAAAGCCCGCTCTCTCCCTCTATACGCCGCTCGCTAACGGAAATCATGAAGCTACGTGGACAGTGAGAAGACGGCTTGCCGTCTGGCCGTTCGTTTGTCGATTTACGAACTCGTTGCCGACATACACTGCACGAAAAAGTGAATTTTCAGGAGGTAAACGCTCTGTCTCTCTCACCTCCTCCCTGTCAGCACGCCGTTATTTTCGGAGCACCGTGTTTGTGTTCGCGCGTGTGAGCAGCGAGCGAGCGAATGACAGTCCGCGCCGTCGTTATTTTCCGTTTCGTCTGTCAGCAGCTGTATTCACGCGGCAGCCAGGCTGCGCCGCTGTTTCGGTCCTGCGATCGCAACGCGAATTTTCTCTCACGGCCGCGCCAGCCGAGACGAGCCGACGCCGCGCTGCTTCTTCCGTGCCGTCATAACCTCAAATTCAGTCGTGGAGCGGCGCGCCACCCGCCTGCTCTCCCTCTCTCTCTTCCTCCCTCTCTCTCTCTCTCTCTCTCTTTCTCTCTCTCTATATCGTTGACAGAAACAGGACGAGTGACAAACACTCGTACCGGGGGTCAAACGATCTTGAGGTTAAACCCGGGGGACCCCCGGGTTAACCGTGTTAACGCGTCGTGATCTTACCCTGGGTGGTCACTCCATGACACGCAGGATCCGGCGATTCTATTTTCCGCAGCGCCGGGTTAAGGAAGTTTGACACGACGTGATTGAGCCGGGACAACGAGGAGCGCGATGTTGCTCCTTTCGCCGCGGAATCAATAATCGTACTGCATAAGCGAGAGAGCGTCCGTGAGACCCTCGGCGTTCCGCGGCCGATCGCGTTGCCTCGAGGATGTGCCACGCCACGCATCTTTCCCTCTTTCGAACGATTCCGCCGCTCGGCGCGTCTACGGTCGAGAGTCGTCACTGAGCATGTCGGGGACGCAGGTGCACCACGCACCGATGTAACGTACAATGTACATATTCGGCGCGTCGGTTTGTCCGAAGCGACGAGCCCTAACAGGATTCTCTCTCTTTGTGTGTTTCAGCCGTCGGTCCTCCATTCGCTTGGAGGGCAGTGGAGCAGCGACGCCAGAAAATAATACGAGCTGTGGTAGCCTTGCGGAAGCGTAATAGTGGTTGGCTTCGGCCAACTGAGGCGAACGAGATATGGCTACGATAGACGGCCGGCCGGCCCAGTATGGTGTCACGCTTAAGCAACTTCGCGAGCTCATGGAGCTTCGGGGACGAGAGGGTGTCAACAAAATCAATGGCTATGGCGGTGTGCAGGAGATTTGTAAAAAGCTGTATACCTCACCCAGTGAAGGTAAGATCCATTCGCTCTGTCTTGTTGAGCTGGCGTTACTCTTGTGAGACTGACGAGAAGAATGCGGTGAGCATTCTGAGCGGTCACAGTCCTGTCGGAGAACTGTTAGAATTGATATATGATGGACAGAGTAGAGAATCGTGGAGGAGAATCGATAAGGCCTGTTTCCTGCCTGTCTGAAAATAGGTTTTTCAACATTGCTGAAAGTGTATCGTACCCTGTGTTCTACGTCTGTGCGTTTGAACGATTATTTCGTTGGTATAACACAACAGTCAGAGTGGTGAAACGTGTGTTCTTCTTGTTGTTTCTGTTAACCGAATAATGTTTCCTCACATACAAGCGCGTCTTTCTGTACTGTTTGCCGTATTATCTACCATCAGTACGATACGTTGGTTTAGTCAGAGATTTCTTGCAATGATAAAGGTCATATATGAGAAGTAACCAATATACTCACGCACGGCATTAAGCGAGAAATTGGCAGAAAACAGAATGTACAGATTTTTCTCCCATAGTCCACAAAAGCATGGAAATAGCGTACAAGTATAGCGAACAAGAAATAGTGTATTATATGTGATTATATGTAACGATGGTGTATTCTAAAAAAAGAAAAAAGAATGTATGATCAATTATGTGATGCTTGTTACACGCATAGGTCTCAGTGGGTCAACAGCCGATATTCAACATAGGCGAGATACATTTGGTTCAAATATGATACCGCCAAAGCCACCAAAAACGTTTCTACAATTAATATGGGATGCATTGCAAGACGTCACGTTAATCATCTTAGAAGTAGCAGCATTGGTTTCATTAGGTCTTAGCTTTTATCAGCCAGCGGATAACGAGGAAAAAGGTAAGTATTTGTGACGTGGCGCATTACATACTTTATCTACCGGTGGTTTTCCTTTACTGTCTGCATGGTTGTAGATAAAGAAAGTATCTTCATCATGTGTATCGCAGCTTATTTAAGAGCTATCGAAAACTCTTATAATACACATAATAACGATGAAAGTTTCGTTGATTTTAGACCGAAAGAAATCTCGTACGATACCACACTACGAGTTCTTCCCGTTTGTTTTCAGCGTTAGTAGATGAGGACGAATCGAAATACGGTTGGATCGAAGGACTCGCTATATTGATTTCTGTAATTGTGGTGGTCTTAGTGACAGCGTTTAATGACTATTCCAAGGAGAGACAGTTTAGAGGTCTTCAAAGTCGTATAGAGGGAGAGCATAAATTTTCGGTTATTCGACAAGCAGAAGTAAAACAGGTCTCCGTGTCTGACATTGTCGTCGGCGACATCTGTCAGGTACACACGTGTAACACTATTAGTCGAATTCTCTAATGTAACTATTTAAATGATGAAAAACGATCTGTACTGATACACGGTATTGTGTATATATTGTGGGGTAATCATTACTAAATACTAATGTGACGGAGGAGAGCATTAAAATTTATATTAAATTAGCTGTTTGACAATACAGATAAAATATGGAGACCTGTTGCCTGCAGACGGTATTCTTATACAAAGCAACGATCTCAAAGTGGATGAATCCAGTCTGACCGGAGAGTCAGATCATGTAAAAAAGGGAGAATCGTTCGATCCTATGGTGCTTTCAGGTGAGAGCCTCCGGCGTGTTGCTGTTTTTCGAAAGAGCTTCAAAAGTGTGTTTGAGGATCTTTCCGAAACTTTTCTATATGGGAGACTGTATTCGTGTATACTATGTTGTTGAAAAGGTACGCACGTGATGGAGGGTTCCGGGAAAATGTTAGTTACTGCAGTAGGTGTTAACTCCCAGGCCGGTATTATTTTTACTTTATTGGGCGCTGCTGTTGATCAACAGGAGCAAGAGATCAAGAAAATGAAGAAAGGTACGTATTGTAATTCGAGCGGTTCTCATTTGAATGACCACATATCTATAGAGGTTACTAAATTCTTGGAGTAATGCGGTCTTTATCACAGTACGTTTTCCTCGAGATTCCATTAGGTTTCGTTAGATTGTCTTTTTTTTCTCTCGAGATCAGCATCAATGCCCCAACTATTCTTTTCACTCTGATGATTTAGTACCCCTATCTCTCTATACTAGCAACTTCTGAATCATTTATAAACTGCTCCTATTTCGAAAGTTGTCTCTCGATCGGCCGGTACACGAATGCGTTATACGATATGTTCGTAGTATGAGTAGCTCGAGTAGCAGGTAGAATTTACGGAAATTTCTCTTCGATAGAAGTTGTTGGTACCATCGTATATCCCCGCATGATATTTACAAAATGTTTCAAAATGAGTGTAGACGAATCGCAGTGGACGCATGGTTTTGACGTGAATTGGTGTGATCATTTTATTATGAATTTTAAAACCAAACCATCTTATATATTTCCTGTTCTACCCCCGACATTGCATTTACAGCATCTACGGATGAATTTTGTATTTTCATTAACTCATTACTAATTGGCGAGAAAGAGTACCTGCATTTTGATTTGTTAACGTTTCGAGGACAGACTTGACTTGGAAAGTGTACAATACATACATTTCTCAAGACTGCCACAATACAGCAGTATTATTTTATAGCCACCACCTGCCCACCGCTCAATTAATTGAAAATTCTTTCTCCATTCGCTCGTTTATATTGGATATTTCGGTCATTGTCGAAGAAACTGTCGTTATCAAAAATATACACGCGAATAAACACACAAGTTATATATTACATTATCTATTTAAATTATTCTCTTAAAAGAGCCACATTTTATCCAACAGTATGCACAATAATATAATTATTCCCAAATCATCCCATCGTACATGGTTATTCAACATTTTACATATCACAAATTTGTTTAAATTTCGTAAATTATTGTGGAAGATAACGAGTCCTTATATTGATATTAGTTTTTGAGGTGCTACCGTTCGATTATGTCTCTTGCGTTCGTAAGTCATTTGTGTTTTCGTCCCTACGTAGCTATAAATGTTTCTGCTGTATAATGTTTTTTATCTTTTTTGTCTGATATGTGTATATGAGACTTTACATTCGGTAATTGCAAAATCGATCGAAGATTATTACTGTTACATAATTTTTTAAAATAATCTAATATGAAAAGTGTCTTAGAAGTATTGTGTACATTTCAGATTATTAATTTTCACATTACTGGAGAGCCCCAAGAACTTTCAAATTTTACATGTTAGGTGTTCTATACATGTATATAGTGAGTACGGATATTACGAGATTAATTTATTTAAAGGGAAAAATAATTAATATAGTTGTTTTGATTTCTGAGACCGAATTTTCGATGTTATATGAATGACTGTGTTTTAGTTAGACTTGCAGTGTTTGCGATTCGGTAGAAATGAACTACTTCTGAGACACTTTACATATGTAAAAGCGGATGTCAAAAGCATATTTCCTCTCTTTGACGATCCATGCTCCTCTGTATGTCTTTCGTTATTGCACAACCTGGAAGGTAAACTCGTCGTATTTTTCGATGTTATCCATGAATGCACTCTCATGCACTCTTACGGTTCCACTAGTGAAAACTTGTTCGTTTACTATAGAAGCAATAGTCGCTTCTAGTTCTTTATGTTTGACCTTCTGGGCTGTATCTACCTCATTTGTTAGTGTTAAGAGTACCTCTCTGCGAAAATCCGAAGCGCCATAATTTACGAGATAACAGAGAAAGTCATAAATGTGAATTCTTTTTAATATGAAACCGCGATTTTACCATTGGCATACATATATTTACATAGATAGATTGCTAATCAATTTCGTTTTGCATGTATTTTTTTATCTAGAGGCTAAAAAGCAGCGGAAGAAGAAGTCATTACCAGGTGAATAATATTAAATTATATACTTATTGTTTATATTATATCGATATCATGTGTATATATACACACACACACAATTAATGCCAAGGAATTAATCGACCGTTTCCAAGTCCTCAAAGGCAGCATAGTTCAGTATACTCTTCTTTATCTTTCACTTCATTGTCTTCATTTCTGCATTGTATACGGATATTTTTCTTCTCGTTTATTATCATTTTTTTGTCGTTTATGTCTACGAACTTTACATAAATGTTGCATATCTAAGGGAATTTTCCTTTGGTCTCTTTGTTTTTCTTTTTTTTTTCATCGGTAAGGTTCGTTTAAAGTCGGGTTTTCCCTTCCTTCCGTTGAGCGACTTAGCAGATGTGTGTACTCGGACCTCGATGCGGCTTGCTTCTTCGAAGTGCAGTAAAGTTACAGCTCGTGAAAGTCACGATTGGAAGCTCTATATCCAGGCCCGAGTGCAAAAGATAAAAAGAGAATTTACGTTATCCACGCTTCCGTGTTTCCCTATGATTTTTTGCGTGCTCTATAGCAGTGGTTTATATGCATTTGACACGTTAGCGGCTACCTCGTTCTTGCATAGCTTCTTGTTTTTCTGCATTTTTAGTATGCGCCCTGACAAACACCCTGGTGGTTTTAATCTGTGTCTCTAACGTGTAACTGTTGTGTCTTCTAATAATCTTGGTCCATCTTTCATCGAACTTCTGGCTATCGATTAACTCGAGTGGCATCCAGTATTTGATACTTAAAATCACGCTTCGGTATTACTCGTTCCGAGTGTAACGATCGAGGCTCGATCGGCGAGATGATGACGAGCGATGATGGGAGATTCTTGGCCTGTCGCACGAGTTGGTCGAACCTCGATCGGTGTATCGCGACGGATCACGCTCTAATTACGGCTAATTGTTGTACGCGTAATCAAGGCGAAGAAGCGGTAGAGATTACCGGGAACAGTCACGTGAGCGGCGGCGGCGGCGGCAAGCACGAGGGTGGCGAGAATCATCACGTGACTACGAGCGCCACGAGCTCCAGCGAGAGTAAGAAGGAGAAGAGTGTTCTACAAGCCAAGCTAACGAAACTCGCCATATACATCGGTTACGCTGGCTCGACCATAGCGATACTCACTGTCGTCATTCTAGTCATACAATTCTGCGTGACGACCTTCGTCATTCAGGGCAAGGCGTGGAGGAACACGTACGCCGGTGATCTAGTGCGGCATCTGATCATCGGTGTGACGGTGCTCGTAGTCGCCGTACCCGAGGGTCTTCCTCTGGCTGTCACCTTGTCGCTCGCTTATTCCGTCAAGGTGATGATTTATCAATTATCCTCAATATTTCGTCCGAGTAGATGACTCGAAACTATAATTACTTCTTTAAGATACGAGCAATTTTTTATATTTTATATGAGAAACTTGTTGCATACAAGTACTATTTGTGGGTTTCTGAAACTCATGATTGTGACGTTTGGTCACATATAGTGAGCCATATATATGCAAGGCGTAAAAACATGATTACATACTGTAGAAACTTAAGGAGCATCGTATTTATTAATGTCGAAAGACGTCAGTTTGAACAATTTCTGTGATCTTTATGTTTTCTTTCTTTATTTTCCATTTTTAATAAAAAAAGGAAAATATCCCAAGAAATCGTGCTCTCTGTCATAAACACTTGTAGAATCGTTTCGAATTGAATTCATGTTTATACGATATTTTCCACTTCGATTTACATACAAAACGTGCTCCTTAACACTTTAATGGCCGCTCACACAACATGTGTGTGATAGCCGGAATAACTGTTATTGTCCGGTCACACAACATGTGTGTGATGCTACCGCCGAAGAAAATATTGCCGACCCCTGGCGACGTTTGACTGCGTAGACATGCGGCCATTAAAGTGTTAAGTTTGTACAGCATGTCATGTAATGTAGCCTATAGATACAATGATTGTAATGGTTGGAACTTAAATGGTTAGAGAGATCGAATCTCACTCTGGAGTTCGTTCGATCATACAGTTATGCACAACATATAATTACGATGAAACTTCACTCGGAAGTTGGCTACACAATTCTCTGTATGCGTCTCGTTACGTAATGTGCGAAAGAGCATCAGTCCGCGAGAGATGGCGGAACGAATTTAAACCAATTCTGTCCCATAATTGGCCTCAATTCGCGATGATATCCGCACATTGCGCGATGAGGCACATTTAACGATTAGTAACACATCTCTTTCTCTCTGTTTGCAGAAAATGATGAAGGACAACAATCTGGTGCGTCACTTGGACGCCTGCGAGACAATGGGTAACGCCACCGCCATTTGCTCGGACAAGACCGGCACCCTGACTACCAACCGAATGACCGTGGTACAGTCGTACATATGCGAGAAGATGTGCAAGACCACGCCGAACTTGTCAGACATACCGAGCCACATCGGCGAGCTGATAATACAAGCCATCTCCATCAATTCGGCGTACACGTCCCGAATAGTGGAGTCGCAGGACTCTACTGAATTGTCGATGCAGGTCGGCAACAAAACCGAATGTGCCTTACTTGGATTTGTGTTAGCCCTGGGCAAGAAATATCAAACTGTGCGTGACGACTACCCTGAGGAAACCTTTACGCGGGTGTATACGTTTAATAGTGTAAGAAAGAGCATGTCTACTGTCATTCCCAGGAGGGGCGGTGGATTCAGGCTCTTCACCAAGGGCGCTTCCGAGATCATCATGAAGAAGTACGTATAGTTCACCTCCCCGTTTCTTATCCCTTCCCCGGCAAAACACCACAGAGCCTCCGCCCGTCGTATTTCTATCGACTCCCCTCACGGAATCCACCCGAGGGAAACCCGTTGAATGTTAAAGCGAGAGCGATATCGCCGGAAGGGCGGTTAACACGGCGGGATTTCCGACCGACCGAGGGGAGACCGATCGATCTCGCGATGAATTTATGTTGCAGATGTGCCTTTATATATGGTCGCGAAGGTCATCTGGAGACGTTTACCAGAGAGATGCAAGAGCGTCTGGTAAAGAACGTGATCGAGCCCATGGCATGCAACGGTCTGCGCACCATCTCCATCGCTTATCGCGACTTTGTTCCTGGCAAGGCGGAGATCAATCAAGTTCACATCGACAACGAGCCCAACTGGGACGACGAGGATAATCTAGTGAACAACCTCACCTGCCTGTGCATCGTCGGTATCGAGGATCCGGTACGTCCCGAAGTACCCGAAGCGATTAAGAAATGTCAAAAGGCCGGCATCACCGTGCGTATGGTGACGGGCGACAATATAAACACCGCGCGATCCATCGCGCTCAAGTGCGGTATCCTGAAGCCGAACGAGGACTTCCTCATCCTGGAGGGCAAGGAGTTCAACCGTAGGATCCGTGACAGCAACGGCGAGGTGCAGCAGCATCTTCTGGACAAGGTGTGGCCGAAGTTGCGCGTGCTCGCTCGATCGTCGCCCACGGACAAGTACACCCTGGTGAAGGGCATCATCGACAGCAAGACGACCGACAGCCGCGAGGTCGTGGCCGTCACCGGCGACGGCACTAACGACGGCCCGGCGCTCAAGAAGGCCGACGTCGGCTTCGCGATGGGCATCGCCGGCACGGACGTGGCCAAGGAGGCCTCCGACATCATCCTGACGGACGATAACTTCTCCTCGATCGTCAAGGCGGTCATGTGGGGCAGAAATGTCTACGACAGTATCGCCAAGTTCTTGCAGTTCCAGCTGACCGTCAACGTGGTGGCCGTGATCGTCGCCTTTATCGGTGCTTGTGCCGTGCAGGACTCGCCACTCAAGGCGGTACAGATGTTGTGGGTAAATCTAATTATGGACACGTTAGCGTCCCTCGCCTTGGCCACCGAATTGCCTACGCCCGACCTTCTCCTCCGTAGACCGTATGGTCGCACAAAACCACTCATTTCCAGGACAATGATGAAAAACATTCTCGGTCAGGCCGTTTATCAGTTGACCGTAATTTTTATGCTTCTTTTCGTCGGTGAGTACCGTTCGGCCCCGCCGTCCTCCTCCGCCCCTCGGCGAAGCGCCTCTAAAACTTGTCTGTCCGCGATTCACCAGGTGACAAGATGCTCGACATCGACACGGGCCGCGGGGTCGCGGCGATGGGTGGCGGGCCCACGCAACACTTCACCGTCATCTTCAACACGTTCGTCATGATGACTCTCTTCAACGAATTCAACGCTAGGAAAATTCACGGTCAACGCAATGTCTTCCAGGGAATATTCACCAACCCCATCTTCTACTCGATTTGGGTCGGCACGTGTTTCTCGCAAGTAAGTCGCCGAACATCCCCGTACCGTGCGGCTTATCGACGCGACTGGGACGACCCAGAGTCGCTCCATATCTCTTACGACTTCGTACGACACGATTCATCACTTCTTTCTATATCGACAAATCGCAACACACCACCAGCGCTGGCGTGCAATTTTTTCGCGCGAGCTTCTTCCGCGACCATTCCATTCGACCGCGAGGAACTCGCTCCGTCTCTCTCTCTCTCTCTTTCTCTCCCCCTCCCCCTCCCTCGGGATACATCCCTGAGCGGAGCATTGATAATTACAGTTAATTAATCGTAATAGGGTGACGAGCGGACGCGAAACGCGCGTATTAAACAAGAGCGACAAACGCCGCCGGGTCCGATGGAAAAAGAGTCGCTGTGCGAAATTTTCTCGCGTTCTTTGCATCGGCGGGATACGACTGAAAGAGGCAGGATGTCGTAACGGTGACTCGGACAGCGTCACCTCCTATGTCCTTTTAATGAAACTGTCTGCCTATCTTTTTAGGTGGTCATCATACAATACGGTAAAATGGCATTCAGCACTAGAGCTCTCACGTTAGAACAGTGGATGTGGTGCCTGTTCTTCGGATTCGGTACGCTATTGTGGGGCCAAGTAGTTACGACTATTCCTACACGCAAGATTCCCAAAATTCTTTCGTAAGTTAAAATTACATACTCACGCACACGTTTTCTTTTTTTTACCCCCTTTTTTTTTAATCTTTTTCGTTGGATTTCTGAGCACAGGATCGCAGTTTATAGTGAGAAAAGGAAAACAAAGTAGCAAACACAGAAAAGAAAAAAATACGGTTGCTCCAACACTCGGCGTGTTCTCGAAGTGATCTTTGTGGTAGATGTGTGATATTTGCTCATCCGATTTATCGCAATTCCGCCAATTGACGCGGTCGAAAGAAATAGAAACGAAGAGAATCATTTTTTTTTAACGTTCGCGTCACTTGTTGCTCTCATGTTTCATTGGTGACCAAGTGCTAATACCTCAGTCACGCGTACATAATTTACAAAATCGACTGTGACAATTCAGTCGAGTTCTTGCTTTCCTGCATCGTGACGTTCTTACGGTGTAGTGATTGTTGCATCGCTAACGTGTAAGAGATGAAAACGCCTTTGCAACGAGTGTAGTGTCTTGTATCTTGCAATCACCGGGTAATGACGTTATCGGCAACGAAATCACCATTGTATTCGGTTCATAACGCTAAAGTGGCCGATATCTATCTAACGACTGCTGTTTTGCCATCACACGAATTAGTATCCTATGTTTTCGTCTCATTAGCGGTAGATGCCTTTGCATGTCGAACCTTGAATTCACTCGTGCTCTGATCAGTATAAATATATGTATGTATGTATATATATATATATATATATATATATATTTATATTTATATATTTGTATATGTATATGTATATATATATATATCACTATATAATCGCAGGGTTAGTAACAGTATATGTCGACTCCCCGAAGAATGTTGTCTCCCGTATGCAAGCTCGTGCGATTGCTCCGTTTCGACTCACGACTTGATCTCGATCGTGGGCGGGCCGCGAAGTAAAATCGCCGGGAAAGCCATTATATGCAAAATTCAGGCGCATTTGCACCGAGGTGTATCAGCAAATTGGCGCATTGCAAAATCAAACGTTCACTTCTGTGGCCGAGAATTATCCTCGTATCGATTGGCATCGAATCGTTACCGCGATAGTAAATATCGGAAGACGAAAATTATCTCGTCAAAGGGACTATTCTACCCGCTCGGCTGGAATCGTTGATAGAAATCTAAAAATATTCTTAGAAATACTTTCGCATTTTTTCGCTCATGTCGTCCCTGACCGACTTCTTCCTCCCTTTTCACGAGATCGACGATCGCGGCGAAATGAGAGCAATCGCGCATATTCAGGTGTGTCCCATGTCCCGGGTATTCCCTCGCTCCTTTCAACCTGTGCGTAATATGGCCTTAATCGTTGCATGATTACAGCCCTCTCCGAAATCTACGTACTTGTTTGTGTACGGTCGAGCGACCGGCGACAGCGGACGTACACGTACGTGTCGCAACCATAGCTTGCACTAACGATCAAATCCGACGTATCGCCTGATATCTGCGATACCAACGAGGCGGATTGAGAAACGATCGCGCGAAAAAACGAGAGCTTATTTTGCCTAATACCGATCGGTCAGTGGATCGATTAGTTCCGATCGGCATGGCGAGCAATTCGAACGATCGGGCATTTGACGATGCTTATTAACATACACTCTTTCACTTGATTCGTTAGATTTACGCGATTTTTCAGCGCCCCCTTCTCCTCTTTCTCTCTCTCTCTCTCTCTATCTATCTATCTATCTATCTATCTATCTATCTAACTGTCTCGACTTCTCTATCCTTTTTCTGTCTTTATCTCTGTTCACCCTTGTCTCTCTGTCTCTTTATGTTCTCTCTCAATATGTTCTATATATTTTCCCTCCTATTTTTCCGCGCGTACACATATACACACACACACGTGCCCGCGCGCACACACGCACACACAGAGCACACATCTATACGAAACTATACTCGTGGACACACCCTTGCTAATGACACTCTTCTTTCTATTAATCTACTCTCGCTCAGGGATTGGAGTCGGTATATTTTCAGCGAGATCAGTTTTTCTGATGCCGTAAATACGAGGAAGGAGGCCTAACTGCGTCTTTTTTGTCGAGAAAAGAAAGCACGGAAATCGCTTTCGCATGTTTGCAGCATCGAAATCTGAACGTTTGATTTTGTAGCAGTCTCGATCCCTGCTCGTACACCATCTTTCCGCCATCTCTCTCTCTTTCTCTCTCTCTCTCTCTCTCCGTAAACTAACAGGTCCTAACCCGCAAGAGAAGCACAGCACGAACGCAGCCGCCGCATGCGAGATTATCGTTTCGTAACGGGAGAAGCGCAAGTGTTAATCTCGCTAGAGAACCCCGGGTGCTTTTTGCTGCTCTCGCACGCGAAGTCGAGCGCACCGAATGCCACACGAATACAAAAAGGATCAGCTACTAAAGGACAGGGAGGCGCGAAAGAGCTTTTTACCGCCGATTAGAGAGAGATTGTGTACCGCTTGTAACACCGAGACACTTGGCTACTTACGTAGTATGTGTATGCCGTTTCGTAGGTTGAACGGAACCCCTTCCTCTATGGACACACTTAGTACAACGCGAACGAACGCGACGAGGACGACGAACCGGCCGCTGCAATCGGCGGTATAGCTTCGCCGGGTCGTTCCCACGATGTTCACGCGCTCATTTTCCAACGACTCGAATGAAGGGAGAATCGACGGAATACGTAATATCGATGGCTATATCGATAATCGACGGCTGTGTCGATAACCAATGGCTGTGTCGATTATCGATGTCGTTGGCCAATCGAATTGCAGCTTAACCGCCAGTGCCTCTCGGACGCCATTACGAAGTCGGTCGCGCGCCGAATGAATACGCGTAAACTTACTTGGGATCGACCCGACGTAATTCTCGCTCTCGTAGGAGCGTCACTCACCACGAGCTGTGAACGTGTGCAAGCTGAATAGTGCGAAATAGAGACGTGTAGTGTGAAACGTAGTGACAGGGCAGCGGCGCGACCGTTTCGCGTTTGTGTCGCGCGATCAACAGGTAAGGGGAAATCGCACTTGCTTCTTACAGTAGTGCGACCACAACTCGACGCAAACTCGACACCGAGACGCAGGGAGAAATCCGAGAAGAAAAGAAACGAACCGACATTACGTACTGTACTGACGACGCGGAGAGAACCGAGACTACGCGCAGCGGACCCCTGAAAATATCGCGTCCCCGGTTTACGCTCTAACGGTTTTTCGCGAGAACCCTGACCGCGGGCTGATGCATACTACGTCGGGGAAAGCTCTGAATTGGGCAAGCGTCTTGAAGCGGTCTCATATTTTCGCGTATAATCTTTGTATATTTCTTCCTCTCTCTCTCTCTTTCTCTCTCTTTCTCTCTCTCTCTCTCTCTCTCGCTCTCTCGCTCTTCTTCCCGTTCATTATTTATATTCGCTTCTTCGTTGCACTTCTTACCTTGTTATCGACTGTACACAGAAACAAACGGCAATCGGAGAAACATATTTCGCCCTCTCTAACGCTTCTTACATTATATCAACGTTTCGTAACATTTTGCGCACCAAGCGTGTCGTATGTGTCCTAACATTGTAATTAAAGTCACTTGTACGCGATTTTCAACCTTACGCATACGGTGAATTGATTTTCATCTACACTGGAAGGGACCTATCCCGCAGCTTTGAGTAAATTATGCCCGAAAAAGTAATAAATAAATGTTGAGGCATATATATGACGCCCGAGTCAAAATTTTGATTGTACCTTAATTCTGCAAATTTCGACAAACTTAACTAGTGGAGAATCTCGAAATATCACCTTACAGACCATTATTTTTTTATGCTAAAAGTAGTTATTTACCGTTGTTTCGTCCATAGTCTACATCGATGGCTTGCGCCGGACGCACATATGCGCCCATAGCAGTCAAAGGGTTCATTTTAATATATAAACAATGTGTTCATTGCACCATACGCAATATTATCTAAATGTAGCTTATTCAACTGCGAATAGAACGTTGCGGTGAGCCAAGTATTAAATGGTTTAGTAGATTAGTAGGTAAATACATAAATAAAATAACAATTTTTTTTCAAAATTTTGGTTATATTTTACTGGCGTTAGAAATTTCGATAGGATTCGTAGATGAAAGATAAGTGAAAAGGAAACAATTCTGAGTCACCGACTGTCGGCTAAACCCGACGTTCTGTGATCCATCCAGCGTCTGTTTCTGCTCGTCATCGTGGCTGGGCCACGGTGGTACACAATAGTGCCACACTTAAGCACGATTCAATTGGAAACTCGACATTAACCGATGATCGTACGTTAATCGATTGTCGAATGCTATGGACAAATCTCCCAATACACACCAATTCTGATAACTTTGTTGACGCATCGGAGGTTCGGAATATTTCGTCGTCGTGATTTCCCGGCCACGAAGTGTGCTCGTTATTGATTGGTGGACGACAACGGTTCATGATTAACTTGTGCGTCTTTCGATGGTGTCCATTGTCTTGATAGTCTCGCGCGTTATGTACTTATCCGCGTCAGCATGTGATTAGTCACAAGAATGTTGCGGCATTTTTTTTTTTAAGTTTCGGAACGCCTTCTTTTCACTTTTGTTTGTTATTATGCCGAATTTAAATCCATGTTGGTGTTGACACGACTACTATTTTTAGCTTCTTTCTCTTCACGTGTTTTGAATATTCAATATTCTACCGCAGTTTCCAACGCTAATAAAAAATAACGAGATTATGAAGATAGGAAGTTTATAACGCTATTCGCCCATATTTATTATTTATTATCGGCTTGTCGCACACAATTCTATCTGCAATTGAATAAATTACATAATTATAATTATATGCGATAAGGAAACGTTAAATAATAAATACGGGAAAATAGCGCTACAAACTTCCTATCTTCATAATCTCGTTATTTTTTATTGGCATTGGAAACTGTGTCAATAGGATTGAATATTCAAAAGCTCGCACCTGAACTAAACTCTACGAATTGGCCACAATCTAGCCTGGCCAACTGTCTAACCAACCTAGCCGGTAAGGCTACCGCGGTTAAGAAGTTGCTTAATGCAAGTCAACTACTTGCTACTTTTGTACGTTGGCCGCGTTGGTCTACCCAACATCATATATATAATACTGCGATTCGCTGTTTCAAAAATGCAAATGATTGCGGCAAAAGAACTTTTATAAAGCCAATGAAAACTGGCCATAGCAACGATTCTTTTTTTTTTCCAGTATAATATACATCGCTCATTGAAATTTAGAATAAAGATTAAATGCAGGTAGAATATTGAGATGATGGAATATTAAATAGTTCTCGAATTAGTGCTTTTCCAAACCTCAATATGGAGAAAACGCAACAAGTAACTATTTGTAACATCAAAATAGGACGATAGTCCGTGTATCTCAAGATTCTCCACTAATTCTTATAGTTCGGCCGTATTTGCAGGATCAATATGCAACCGAAATTTCGATTTTGGTGATGTACTATAACATCTGGTAACATACATTCTCGTTCACGATATATCCGTGTCGCACCATGACGTATTCTCTCGTTCGTTGGCTTCCGATGTCCTGAATTTTCGTTAACAAGAAATGTTTGATGCAAGTTGGCCATGGTGTGTCTCTCTCTCTCTCTCTCTCTCTCTCTCTCTCGTCGAGAAAATTCCGAAGCAAGTTTTCCTGTTTTAGAAATTAAGTAAGAGTTGTATTTTTTATCATATAGATGGAGTCTATCTCAAATTAACGGGGAAATGAGCGAACTAGGTTTTATGTTCCTTCTAATGAGTGTTTATTGTAATTATGTTCCCTCTGATTCGATAGTTTTCAGTCGCTCATAAAATATTTTCGTCTCGACGTTTTCGATGTAAGGAAATTATTACAATTTGTTGAACGTCGTTATCGTGCATCAAACACACCTGTTTGCGAACCATCGTATTTCTCACATCTTTCTGTCACAACCTCGTTGATCACACTCTTCCTTTTTCGTGCGCACACATATATTCCCATACAGACATCATGCACACAACATATACATACATTATGTACACGTAACAAACATTGTTGCTACATCGCCACCGCCTGGTCTTTTCACCGTCGCTGATAATAACTAATTCGTTATCGAATCACGCGTACCATTAGTACAACGTAGATTAGGGATTCTGCTAAGGAGCGAGGGGAAAACGGAAAACGGTCGGGTGCAGTGCGTCAAGGAGAGAGAGCCGGCCGCCGAGACAATATCGAAAAAAACAAAAAAGAAAGAAAGACAAACTACAAATACCACACCATTCTTTTCCCTCAGTTAACAGGAGAATCCGAGTGATGAAGAAATGGTTTCATGTTTTTTTCAAAAACAGATGGGGCCGCGGCCAGCCAGATGATATCGGCGCGATGAATCTAGGAGACGAGAAATTCGACCCCGACTCGGATAAAAAGCCGCGCGCAGGACAAATTCTGTGGATCCGTGGTCTTACACGGCTACAAACACAGGTAACTATCCCTATCTTTCTCTCTCTCTCTTTCTCTTTCTCTCTCAATCTCTCTCACTCTCTCTCACTCTCTTTCTCTCTCTCTCTCTCTTTCTCTATCTCTCTCTCTCTTTCTCTCTATCATTCTCTCATATCTCATCACTCAAGATCAATATTCTCTTGTCCTCTCTCACGAACAGAAAAAAATACCCATCGCCACCGATCCATCGGGTTCGGAGCGAGACCACACGAGCCTTTACTTAACTTTAACTTTTAGGACTCTCTCTCTCTCTCCCCCTCCCTCTCTTATTCACTCACTCATTCCCCTACTCACTCACTCACTCACTCACTCACTTACTCACTCACTCACTCACTCACACTATCTCTCTACTCTCTATTTCTGTCTCTCTCTTTTTCTTTCTTTTTTTTTTTTAATTTCTAACAGGACGCGCGCGACCACTCGACGTTCACCCACGTCGAACGTATGCGCACACCCACAACTTTATTATGTATCACCACCGTACAAATTATAATTAACCCAAATCCACTATTACTACTACTACTATTACCATTACTATTACTACTATTACTATTACTACTTTTACGACGACGACGACGATGATGACAATGACGACAGCAACGAGCTGTTTATGTTTTTTGACGTTACCTTGGTTTGCATTTTCATTTGAGTTCCACCGTTTACCGCGCAGAGAGCCGCGCGCGCGCGCGCGTTTATTCTACATTTCGAGTGCGACCGTGCCGATACTGAAGTACGATAAACGATCGTGCGACAGCGAGTGCCTAACAGCGATCAGATTTGAATCAAACGATCGCTATGATAACGTAGCCGGACCGAAGAGTCGAGTCTATAGCTCGGGTAGTAGCTCGAAGAGAGCACAGCCGGTGCGCGTGCAGAACGATCGCCGAAGGAGGAGCGGAGAGCCACGAAAATCCTCGCGAAACACGAAAATCGCTCGGTACTCTCTCTTTCTCTCTTTTTCTCTCTCTTTCTCTCTCTCTCTCTCTTTCTTTCTCTTTCTCACTCTTTCAGAGACTCGATACTTGACGCGTGTCTCTACCAATTGTACATGCTACATGTGCATAGTCGCATGCACACATGTTTGTATGTGTGCGCGCGTATATATACACATATAGACGTATATATAGACAGGCAAACTCAGTCCGTGTAAGTCTTCGCCGATAAGAAAGTAGATCCAATGCTATCAGGTAGGGGGAATCGGTAGGAATTGGCTGCGAAATGTGAAAAAGCGACAGGGACCGATAAACGAAGAGAAACGACAGACGGGAACGGTGAATCGCGATGCGATCACGTTTCACTCGGGACCGACCAGCGTCACTGATCGCTCGCGCGCACGCACGACTCTTCGTCGAGAACGACGCACTGGTTGACACACGTGTGACACATACACGGAGATTTGCCGTAGTATACGCACGGATTATTGCTTGCTCCCTCCGCCCGTACCACCCCCCCCCCCC